>NC_049212.1:17691319-17833819 GCF_013347855.1 Anguilla anguilla | reverse complement strand
CTTATAGCACTCCCCTTTCAATAAGGAATTTACATGCTGCTGGATCATGGGTCACCCTGGCAACAGTGACTGTGACATGCCAAGATCTCTTTTTTTCTCTCCATCTGTCTCTCGGCTACGTTCTGCCCCAAGCACAGCTCTCTTCCACCTTTCTCTCCATTTCGGTGTTACAGACAGGTGGCAGAGGGTGAGGTGTGATATTTAAGACGTGAGAAGGAAAAAACGGAGGGAGAGAAAAGGAGAGGTGCAGATGAAGGAGGGAAGGAGGGTGCGCTGAATGCAGCAGGTGAGTGGTGCTCTCGGTGCAGTCTTCTGCGGCCAAGTTCCTGTGCTCACAGGAATGATGATTCATGCGTTCGCAGGAAAGAAGAGCAGATGGGGGGAGGGGGGGCGCTCCCCTACGTACTCCTGCAGCCCTCTCTCCCAAAACAGCAGAGTGTGCAGAATCACACACAGCCCCACAGAGCCTCAAAGCAGCACGCACGCACGCACGCACGCACGCACACACACACAAACACACACACACGTGCGCATACACACACACACAATATCGTCGCTCATTGTTCGATTCTCTGTCAGATGGAAGGACACACATACCGCGCTACATTACACGCATTCCCTGATTAAATCAGAATGTGTTTGCTGCCCATTGACTCAGACTCATTCTGGCAGCTATTTGTCGCTAACATTAGCCCTCTTTCCCTCATTTCCCTGCCTGGAGTGCATCATTTTTAGAGAGTCCCTTCGCATGAACATTCTCTGCGGTTCAGCTTTGTTTAAGGAGCCAAGCACCAGCGTTGGGAGGGGGGGGTGGGTGGGGGAGTGTGGTTGAAATAGAGAAAGGAAGGGAACTGCACTTCAATCACCAGTAATGGCCAACTTGGCAGTTCAGTTTTGTAAGGAAACCAATGCCATTAAAAAGACTGTAATAAAAGCAAAGAAAACACATCAACAAAATGGCTTTTAGAGGAAGAATTATTCCGTTCCAGCAGCAGGATAAGGCAGCCTGAGATAGGGTGTGTGTAACAGGCTGTGATACAGTGTCAAGAAAAAAGGTATTTCCATTCCTTCCTGTTTGCCTCTATTATTGCATATTTGTCACACTGAATTGTTTCAGATCTTTAGACAAAATATAATATTAGACAAAGGGAAGTAAACGCAAAACACATTTTTAAACTATTATTTCATATATTTAATGAAAAAAAACACCCATATCACCTATGTGAAAACGTAATTGCCCCCTTAGTCACTCAATCATGCAATTAACCAAATTTGATTGATAATTAGATTCAACAGACTGAACACAGCCAGGCTTGATTGCAGAATCTAAACCTCACTCATACTGAACCGTACCATCAGAGTGAAGTAGTCGCCACAAAGATTCTACAAGCACACTATGCCATGATCAAAGGAAATTTCAGAACAGATGAGAAAAAAGTTTTTGAAATATGAGTCTGAGATATGATGGCTCTGAGATTCCTCAGAACCACAGTGAGAGCCACTATTTCCAAATGGAGAACACTTGGAACAGTGATGCATCTTCACAGTAGTGGCCGGCCTGCCAAAACCTTCTCCAAATGTACAGCAACAACTCATCCAGGAAGTCACAAAAGATTCCAGAAGAACACTTAAAGAACTGCAGGCCTCTCTAGCCTCAGCCAAGCTCAGTGTTCATGACTCCACAATAAAAAAGCGACTGGGGAAAAATGGGATTCATGGGAGAGTAGCAAAGTGGAAACAACAGCTAACCAAGAGAAACGTCAACGCTCATCTCACATTTGCAAAAAAAGCACCTGGATGATCCCTGAGCTTTTGGGATAATGTCCTGTGGACAGATGAGTCAAACGTGGCACTTATCGGACGACCAACTGTCAAATATGGTGGCGGTAGTGGGGAAGCTTTGCTGCCTCGGGACCTGGATGACTTGCCATTACTGAAGAAACCATGAATTCTGCTCTGTACCAGAAGGAGATTCTGAAGGAGAACGTCCGGACATCCATCTGTGGGCTGAAGCTGAAGTGTAATTGGGTTGTGCAGCTAGACAATGATCCAAAACACAAAAGCAAGTCCACATCCGAATGGCTGAAAGGAAACAAATTCAATTAAACTTTCGTAGTGGCCTAGTCAAAATCCTGGCTTGAACCCAATAGAGGTGCTGTGGCAGGCCCTGAAACGAGCCGGGCATGCCCGAAAACCTACCAATCTGTCTGAATTAAAGCAGTACAGCAAAGAACAGTGGGCTCAAATTCATCCATAGCGATGTGCCAGACTGACATTAAATCATTGGAAGCATTTGGTTGCAGTTATTGCTGCTAAAATGGAGCAACCACATGGGTGATTGACAATTTTAAAAAAATGTGTTTTATGCTTCCTCAGATTCCCTTTGTCTAAAATTACATTTTGTGAAAAGATATGAAATCATACAGTGTGACAAATATGCAATTGAAGAGGAAATTAGGAAAGGGGGCAAATACTTTTTCACGGCACTGTACATGAGATGTGTGCGTAACAGTTTTTGCTTCATATATTCATATATTGACCTTGGTCTCCTCCCACATGTAGATGTAGTTTTGTTTTGTTGATTCACCTGCATGTTATGACCTGAACTATTAATGAGCTTTTGCATATTATGGGACATAATGTTCAATAATGAATGCAGAAAATGATGAATATAAATCAACTACCAGAGCAATGAACATATTTGTCCATTATTTTTACTTGTAAACATTTTTCACAAGTGGACTTTCTGGGTCAACTGCAGTGTTTTCAGCTGGAGTTTAAACCTCGCGTTTAAACCCAGAGACCACAGAACGTCATTACAACTGGAACAGCTAATCCTTATCTCACGGATCCGGACAGCAGTGCCAGCTGCAATGCCGATCTGTGGTCTAGGGGTTTAAACCCGAAGTTTAAACTCCAGCTAAGCACGCTGCAGTCGACCCTCTGAGTTCCTCTTCTGTGTGGAACTGTTAAAGCCGCTTTGCGAGGAAACGGAGTATGAATGGCGGTTAAAACAGCAGATCAGAAACCATCTACAGAAAGGTCACGGGGAGCTTTCCTGAGGCGTGGTGTAAAACAGCAGGTAAAACGCAAAGCGAGAGATTCAGGCTTTACGCAACTTTTCCCTACTGTCCACCTGAGGTGAGCGGACCGGACGGGACGGGACGGGACGGGCGGTGCTGATTAGGGCTCACGGGATGGGGGGGGGGGGGGCGTTTGAAGCGCACGGCTGCACAGAAAACGGAATCGGCGGGAGGCGAGGAACAAGGTGTTGCTTTCAGCTCTGCGCTGGCACCCGGCCAGCGCTTCACACACCAGAGCCAGAATGCCGCGCTTCTGCAGAGACAAGAGGGGCCAGGCTTAACCCTTTAAGGCGCAAGATCACAAATTATATCATTAGGGTGTTCTTAACTCAACACTCTAATGCCACTGGTAATTGACAGCGATGTAGTTCTTGAACACCGAATCGGTGCATCAGGAAGACTGAAGACAGGGCACCGCTTCAGACAAATGTGCGACCCCGTCCTGTCCGTGGCAATGAGGCTGCTCTCAGATTATAGTCAGTGTCAGTACTCTCCTCCTCCTACTCCTCCTCTGACTTCCTTCCCTTCTCCACCTCCCTCTCAGCTCCCGCTCTTTCCTCAAAAACACAGTGAACACAGTGAACACAGCGTGGCCCAGGAGGAGATGTGATGATGTCACAATCCATCGGCGTCCTGACCCTTCCTGCCTGCCGCCGAAGCGCTCGGACCAGCACGCGGACCAGGCGCTCGGACCAGCATGCGGACCAGGCGCTCGGACCAGGCGCTCGGACCAGGTGAACGGCAGAAAAGGGAGAGTGAAGGAGCAGATGAGACCGAGGCTGGAGGATGGGGGGGTGACCTGTGTAACTGTGACAGTTATGAGTCAGTCAGGCACAGCTGTGCGTTTGCACAGGGCCAAAGCTGGCCCTCAGAACAGGCTCTGAGAAGCTAATTAGAGCTGATCTGCCTGATGCCATCACATGCTGTCACCTCTCACAAACACACACACGCACCTGCATATGATCTGCACACGCTCACACACCCGCTCACGCTGTCCAAGTGCACACACACACACAATCACATGCACACGCACACGTCCACGTCCACACAATCACATGCACACGCACACAATCACGTCCACATGCACTCCCACACGCATACAAACACGTGAACGCACACACCCATAGACACATACCAACAGACACACACATGCGCGCACACACACACACACACACTCACTCACACAAAAACACCCACCCATTTACAGACAGTAAAAGGAGCATGTGAAGACGAGGTGGGGGGGGGGGGGTTCTTTGCTCATGTACAAGCTCGTGTCCAGCGTGGGAGGGTGGGGGGGTTACAGGCATGTCAACCTGTCACCTCGGCTCAGTGTCCCACTGCACCAGCTCTCATCTCACATCAAATCAAGGGTCTGCACACAGGAAACATGCACACGCTCACGCACACGTGCACAGTCACGCACGCGCACACAATCACACACAAGCCTGTATGTGCAAGAGGGAGAGTGGGTGGTCCTGTTCCACAGACTGCGATAGAGAGGGGGCGGGATGAGAAGTGAGAGGAAAGATAAGGGGAGAACGAGCGCATGAACAGAGGAGCGCAGGGAGAGATACGAGGAGACGTGGGCTCGGGTTAATCAACAGGAACAGATCAGATGCGCTGTGTCCAACATGTCCCCCACCCAGCCACCAGCTCAGCGCACGGAGCCACTGCGGCAGCATCCTGTCACCTGTCTGGTCCTCACTGTTTCCATGACAACTAATTTGTCCATCTACTGTCTGCCCCTGCTACCCACCTAGTAATCTGAGGTAGCGGAGGAAGAGGGAGAGGGAGAGGGAGGGGGAGGGGGAGGGGGAGAGAGGGAGGGGGAGAGAGGGACATAGTGATATATCTGGCAGAGGGAGATGGCAAAATGAGAGAATGCAGCACATAGTCGCCCAATGCTGGCCCGTATCCATGGTGACCTGTGGCGCCATGCAGCGCTCCCGCTGACATCACACCTGTTGCTCAGAAGCAGAGGAGTGTGTGTGTGTGTATGTATCTTGTGTGTGTGTGTGTATCTTGTGTGTGTTTTTGTGTGTGTGTGTGTGTGTGTGAGCATGTGTGTGTGCGTCTATATATGTATCTTGTGTGTATGTGAGTGAGAGTGCATGCGTGTGTGTGTATGTATCTTTTGTGTGTGCATGTGTGTGTGTTTATGTTTCTTTTGTGTGTGTGCATGTGTGAGTGTGTATGTGTGTGAGTGTGTATGTATCCTGTGTGTGTGTTTGTCTTGTGTGTGTGTGTGTGTGTGTGTGTGTGTGTGTGAGCTGTGCACGTCTCTGGGGTTCAGAAGGATGGACAGACAGGTTTTGCACATGGAGGTGAGTGAAAGCGAGTGCCCCAGAGCGATCACCACACAGCTGCACAGCGGAGTGGCGAGCGGGGCGCGGCGGGCACTGCAGGGGGCGCTGGCGGGGGTGTGCGAAGCTGAAACCTGAACACACGCCCCCCCCCCACCCGACAGGCACCTGATGCCACGTCCCCCGGCTCAACCCGCCCGCGCCCCCCCGATCGTCACCTCCCACGCCCCGGCAACAAGCAGGACGGGCCGCAGCCGGCACGTCCACACGCACAGCCGTCTCCGAGCAGCCGTCTCCCTGCCGCGAACCGCTGGGGGGGGGGGGGGGGGGCGCTGAGGGTTGTAGCCATAAATATTTCATGCGTTTCACATGGCTGAGTACTTTCAACAGATTTCATTACAGAACAATCCGCTGAGCGCCCGGTTTCCCTAAATGGCTCCTTTCTGCGCCTCTGTCTGAGCCGGGCTCCCCGCTGGAGGAGGGCAGGAGCCCGGCCCGCGTGTGGGAAGCAGCCACCACCCAGCGCACACCCAGAATCACATCCACAGGCGCCCGTTCCCGCCAAACACGGACACGGCAAACCGCACGCTTGGAAACACACAGAAACACTCGCACTCGCACTCGCACACGCACTCGCACACGCACTCGCGCTCGCGCTCGCGCTCGCACTCTCACTCTCACTCTCACTCACAATCGCGCTCGCGCTCGCGCTCGCGCTCGCGCTCACACTCACAATCACACGCACACTCACACTCGCACACACACACGAACGTAAGAAAGGCTAAGGGTATATCAAGACAAATATTTTGTCTTCGGCCCAATTCAGCTTGGTCCATTATGCTACAACAAGATACATCTGCCCAATTGAAACATGAACATAGTGACATGTGTCATATTCTGTATAAAGGACTATGAGCACTCCTCTCTCTCTCTGACCCTGACCACCACTCTTAACCAGAGCACTGCTGAAAGGGCGGGGTCACACCCATGAGTGACAGATGGTTCAACACATCCATCAGACCCAGCAAAACATCAGTTAGCCTGAATATTAACCATCATACAACCAAGCACACCCAAATCCTTCACACGAGTCCTTCAGCGATCTGCCCCTCTGGAGAATTACCACATTGACCGTAACTGGGTGACTGCAACAGAGATCTCCGCCTACAGTCGTCCACAATGTAGCAGACCTGTCAGCCACCGGCCAGCACAGCTCTCTCTCTCCTCCATACCTCCCTCCAAACCCAAACCTCCCTCCTGCTCCCACCCTCCCACTCCTTTTGTAAAGAATGACTGTGCCCCCTACTGGCACACCGATGCTACTGCCAGGACCATTTCCCCCCGGAATGAAAGATGCTGTTCATTTGCACTGCGGTGGGGAGGTTGTACTTTCTAAAGGTACGAATGGTCAGGTTCTGTCACATTACTACTGGCTGCAGCTACACGCGGGCCTGGTTCATAGCGCTCTCATTATCAGTGAATAAACCTCAAATAACTCAGCTCCAGCTGAGTGGCTGTGACGTACCCGGCTCATAATGGACCTGCTGCGCTACCACAGAAAGGCCAATGCATCCAGTTCTGCTACTGAGACCCTCCTCACTCACAGAGGCTAAAGCAGGAACCCCATCACCCCTACATGTACCCACACAGGAAAGGGGTGTTGGGGTTCCTGCTTTAGCCTCTGTGAGTGAGGAGGCTCTCAGTAAAGAAAAGAGTCTTTCTCTCCGTCTCTCCCACTCCCTCTCTCATTCCCTCCCTCACTCCCTCACTCCCTCTCTGCCTCTCCCTCTCTATACAGTGGGTGTGTGGTTGGGTGGGTGGCCTGATTTTCTACACTCAGCTCAGATCTGCTGAACACAGCGCATTCCCAATGGACACACACACACACACACACACACACATGCACGCACACACACCAAATACATCATACCCCTCCACCCCAGACACATGCAAACACACACACACACACACACACACACAGCATTCTCCCCACACACACACTGCTGGGCTCCATCGGCGGATCGCCAGGGAGACGGTAACACAGACACGCAGGGTTCAGAACAGTCTGTGACGGTCAACACCAGTCTCCAGGGAGGTTGCCAGGGCGATGCCGGGACGTCAGGGTTTACACGTGGCGCGGGATTCCCGCGAGACGCAGCGTTCAGCCATGCGCGTTTCCCTCTCCCGCCAGGAGCCCCAGCGCCGCCGCCCATCCGCCAAGCCGCCGGACACGGGCCCCGCCCCGCCACCCGGCCACCAGAGGGCGCCCGTCTCCGGCCCGGCGAGCGCTCCCTTCGCTCGCGAGCGTGACTGACGCCGTCGCCAGCGCGTGGGCAGAGCCACAGGAAACCAGATCGGCTCTGAGGCTGGCGAGAGGGCGGGGCTGAGATCACCGAAAGCTCCGCCTCATCAGGAACCCCAATCACATTCTGAGAGGGGTGGGGGAGGGGGGTTCCCTGCTCCTGTTCTCTAAAAGCGCTGATGACATCAGAACATCTCCTCCAATCCCGCCCAGAGGCCAGGGGACCTGCGACATCACAATCACCCTGTGCCCTCCAAAACTGTGGAACGGCTGATGGGAAATTTGTTATTTTTTATATATACTTAAACCTTTTAGATCTGAGATCAAATCGTGAATATGAGAGAACTACAGGCAATCAGCTTTTATTTCATGGCATTTACATGCATGTATGTTTTAGCAATTTACAGAGATGGCTGTTTCAAAATATGTTCAAAAGCTGTTCAAAATCTGTCTGTACATTTTTGACTACTGTCTCATATTCATCTTTTGATCTTAAATCCAAATGCCTTAAGCATAAAGCAAGGATAGTATATACAGATTTCACTCCACCGTTCCCGTACATCCGGAGGGCACTGTAGGTGTAAAAGGCCCTACAGGTTTAAAAGGCTTAACTGGCCTTCAGACACCAGGTAAATGTGCAGTAGTGCGCCGATATCACACTGTTTAACCGAGCACTCTGTATCGACACCACTTGCCGCTCCAGAGACAAAAAGACGGATAAATTGCTCTTAGAAAGACACTCTGAGGTTGTCATAGAAACAGCAGGCGCCAAATAATGTTCAGTTCTGCGTTTAGTCATACGACTGGCCGCATCTTCTCCCTGCCACACGCGGAGGCTTCTGGGTAATCACCCCCCGCATAAGAGACAAATGAGCCACAGTGGGGCTCCATGCCCCTCCCCCCCCCACCCCCAGTTTCCCAGCAGTCTCATGCCTGACCCCCAGCGAGGGGGCGGGGTTTCCCGCCGCCAGGTCTCATGCTCAGACCCGCTGCTTCTGGGGGGATTCATGTCAGACAGTCCGGCTGCGCAGCCAAACAGCATCGACCGGACGCAGCAGCGCGCCCCACGCTTCTGTCAATAATAATAATCTGAGCGAAAGGTCGCTTTCACTCCTCCAGCTCATTCACCCGGCTGGACGCTTCCTTCTGCGCCAAATCTGCGCAGTGGCTCTGCTTGAAGATGCGTTTAAAAAAAGAGAGAAAAAAGCAAACATTTGCAACATCAGAGGATGATGCTTTCTGACTGTCTGAATGCACGTGCACACACAAACACACACACACACGTACATATGTACACACGTACACACCTGCACATGCACACACACACACACACACACACTGGTACATGCGCACGCACAACTGGACACAAGCACGCAAAACAATTTTTGCTACCGCTGACTCATCCGTTTAGGAAGAGGCAGATTACTTGATTGAAGGAGACTGAAGCTGTGCTTTCATCTTCAGCAGGCTGACTGCCTGCATGCAGATAGCTCCCAAACTATGCTCTATAAAGACAGCCACAATGACACAGCATAACCAGCAGAGGGAGCTCTGTCCAAGCCGTTGAGATTTCAGTGAATTTATTTTTTATTTTTTGATCGAACAGACGCAGATACAGGTAGATTTGTTTCTGAACATCCTGACTGTACATACACCTTCATCGGTTTTCTTTGTTTCTAAAAACTGTATTATACTGAAGGTGGTGACTAAGGAACACATACAATTGCCAGCATTGATTCAAAGTTTTTTCAAATAGTCAGTTTTTATTATTTACTAAGATACACAAATGGTCATACACATTAAGATAGAACTACCATAGTAGAGTTTCAAGTGAAAACGGGCATTGAAAATAGTCTTATAGAAAATAACTACAAATACTGATATATTATAATACCGGAACAAATACTGGAACATCCCAACATCTAAAACACTCTAGAGCATATAATCTCTAATTAAAGATTAAATAACAGCCATTTAAATTGCAGCAGTAGCCTCCAACCACCATGCTTTAATACTTCAACTTGAAAATCAAAGGAAATTTTTCCAGGCTTGACTTCCCCCTGGTGGTTAGAGTGATGTACTACAGCCTGTTACTCAATACTATTCTGTTCAAATTGAAAGGGCCTGCAGGGAACATAATTACATGGCCAAAAGTATGTGGACACCTGACATCAAACATCTCATCCAACATTACGGGCATTAATATAGAGTTGATCCACCCATTGCTGCTATAACATTCCACACTCTTTGCTGCTATAACAACTTCCAGATGTTAGAGCATTGGTGCAGGGACTTGTTTCAATTCAGCCAGAAGAGGTTGTTATTTGGCTTTCCAACTGATACGTTTGGTTATATAGTATGTGTAATCCGCATTTAACCTATCATAGGAAGCTCACTGTTCGGACAGTAAAGATCTGGCTTTATAATCCAAAGCAAATGTTTTTGAGGAATTGGGCTTCCTGTACAGGAGACACAGTGGAGGGGGTTGTTAAGTGATGTACAATGGGGGGGTGGGGGGGTGTCATGGGAGGGGGGTAATTCAGGTGAAGAGGAAAGGATTCGTCTGCAGTCAGACTGCAGAAAGGAAACGCAGCTGAAATACTGAACGTCCATCTTGGTGAGATGCCTCGTCCCTGTGGCCTCGCCGGAACACTCAAAATCTCATCGGCGCTGGTCGCTGTTGAACCCTTTCACAGGTACTCACAGAAACCCCGCCGCCGGCCCCCGCCCCGCCGCCCCGGCCCCCCCAGGGTCACTCACTCCGGCACTTGGCGCAGCGGCCCTTGTCGTACTCCAGCAGCTCCACCGAGCGGCTCCGCTCGCTGACAGAGCGCCGCAGGCCCCCCTCCTCCCGCAGACGAGCCGCCTCCTCTCTGGCATAGTCACCCAGCTCCTGGGTGTACCTGCCATACATCTACAGAGACAGAGAGAGGGGGGAGGGGGGGGAGGGGGGGAGGGGGAGGGGGAGGGGGGAGAGAGAGAGAGGGAGAGAGAGATGGAGGTAAAGGGGGGAGAGAGAGAGGGAGGGAGAGAGAGAGACAGGGGGAGAGAGAGACGGAGGGAAAGGGGGGGAGAGAGAGGGAGGGAGAGAGAGACGGAGGGAAAGGGGGGAAGAGAGAGAGGGAGGGAGGGGGGAGGGGGAGACAGGAAGAGAGAGAGATGGAGAGAAAGTGGGGGAGAGAGAGAGGGAGGGGGAGAGAGGGGGAGGGGGAGACAGAGTGGGAGAGAGAGAAAGGGAGGGAGGGGGGAGAGGGAGAGAGGGGGAGGGAGGGAGAAAGAGAGTGGGAGAGAGGGGTCAAGAACATTGACTCATTGGGTTGTACATATTGCTACAAAAGGGGAAAACCAACTCAATTAAACTCAATAAAATCCATTTTCATTGTCACAATATTATTAGGTTCAGACCAAGAATAATAGCATTTATTATTTCATTTATGTAATTGCTATTGCATTAAGTCGCTGTGGAGGCGTAGCCTGTGGAGGTTATTACTGCTGACCCAGGTCTCACTCATCTGTGGTGGAGAGTCCGGCAGTGCTCTCTGCACACGGTGAATGATGGAGGTGTAAAAACCCCGCACCTGAGATCGCTATTAATCTACTGCAAAGGGCCTGCGAAGGCTCCAGCCCTGATCCTAATTCAGTCCATCAATTTCACGCACGGCCATTAAAATCGACCCCGTTTTACGCGGTCTGGGCCCCAGAGACCGGGCTCTACACCGGAGAGATAGAGACACCAGGCAGCAGTGTATGCTGGGACAGGAATGTAGGATCAATATCTGAGCAGAGACCAGGTGACATAGGAGATATAAAGGAGGAGCTCAGTCTATCCCCTGCTGATCTCAATTTTCCTCACTCCTACTTTTTTTACCGTGGTGTACCTTTTTCTACCTTACTGTTGGGCGCTCACACACACACACACACACACACACACAGACACACACACACTCACACACACACACACACACACGCACACACACCCACTTACACACAGACACACACACATGCACACACACGCACACACACACAGCGGGCTCTCATCCCCCATTGGAAGGCATGGCAGCATTGACCCCTGCTGGAGGGAGCACAGTTGTTATTCTCCTCAGACTGGCCCCGCCCACTTCATGTGCAGCAGCAATCCCATTCGCCACACCGCGAACGCTCTTCTGACCGCAGAGGAAACCCAGCGATCCAAGTTTGTCCAGGTGCAGAGTCACCTCGCTCAGACCGGGCGCAGTGTGGGACGCAGGACTGTTCTGACCCCCTGCCCCCCTGCTGAAGAGGACTGATAAGGACCAGGACTGGTTCTGTCTAGAACTGCCCCAAACTCCACTATCCTAGCCAGACCCAACAACAAGGTCATCTCTCTCCTAATACACACACATGCACACACAAACACACGTACACTAACAAAACACACGCACATGCAAACACGCACACGCACACGCACACGCACACGCACACGCACACGCACACGCACACGCACACGCACACGCACACACACACGTTCGTGCACACACATATACACACACAAAATGCACACAGACGCGCACACGCACACAAATTTTCAATGGGTTGTAATGTCTCGGTTTTCTTTTTAAATCATTTTCTGGATTGTTTTTGTTTTTGGTGCATTTGGACTTGTTTGTTGCAGCCCTTCGAGCCACACACACACACACACACACACACAGACATACTCCTCTGGTCTCTAACATAGGGGATTTATAGATTTATTTTTCAGGTCTCCTCTGCAGGAGTTATTATTCAGCACAATAAAAAGCCCTCCTCCTATTTCCTTCCGACTGGCCGTTAGCTGGACACGAGCGGCCTCTTATCAGACATGTCCTCACTCACAGTGAGAGATTGCCCTTTGTGTGCGCGCGTGCGAGTCCGTGCGCATGCGTCGTGTGTGTGTGTGTGTGTGTGTGAGAGAGAGAGAGAGAGAGAGAGTGCGACTTTTTGACTTTTAAAACCTCAATTTATTCATCATTAGTTGAAAAAAAATTTTGACTGCTAACTTTTGCAGTCCCATCCAAAAAACATAATAAAATAAAAAGACCACAAGATTTTTAAAAAAAGAAACGTCCATTAAAAAAGAAAAACTGATCTAAGAGTCAAACTCAAATATTAATAACCAATTTTCCTTCTTATACTGAACACAAGCAATCCTGTAAGCACCACCTAGTTGTAAATTCTTCAACAACTGAATAAACAAATAAATATGGAAATTTCAGTTTGACCCTTGAGCTAATCAGGAAGCACAACCACTTCAGCACATCGGTTGGGCCGGTGTTTCTATACGATGTTTACTCATGGAAATTCCGGCCATTTTGGCTCGGCCTGCCGTAAAATTCACCAGCTATGATTTAGCACCTGCTGCACCTGCACATTTTAGGCAATAGATAAACACGGAATTTTCAAAAACAACATCAAGTTTTTCAAGAGAGTGAGAGACTGAGAGAGGGGGGAGAGAGCGATAGAGTGAGAGAGAAAGGAAAGAGAGAGAGAGAGAGAGAGGCCACCAAAAAGAAAGATCTAGGGGGCAGCAGAAAGAGAGACAGGAAGTACACCCCACCGTGTCTCCCTGCCCTCCTCGGAGAGCAATAAAAGAACAGGAAGCACTAATGACTTCCCAGATTGCAGCGGCAGCGATCACGGCCTGACCTCCAGGACGCCGCAAACAGACCAACACAAAGGGCCGGGAGACTGCGGGCCTGCCGCGCGTGCCAACCGGGAAACAGGAACACAAAGGACCGCAGCGACCGCAGCGACCGCACCAACGCCACGAGACTGCGGCCACAAAGGGGGCAGGGGCGGCTACGGCCAGCGCCTCAGGAAGCAGGAGAGAGCGCAAAGACGGGTCTGCGGTCAGATGCAAGTTAGTTAATACGGCACGCGGCCGTGAGGTCATAGGTGCATAAACACGCCTGCAGAAGGGTCATCAGAAACAGGGGATGTCAGGAGCAGGATGTCACACCAGGACCGACCACTGTGTGAGCACTGCAGTCAAAAACACGTCTGAACACCCTGCGCACCTTCACCCAACCCCTAAACCTGATGGCCTATCTGTCCTGAACTCTCGCACGCCGTGACCACACCCACCTGTCCTCACGCCCTCGTCCCGGGACGGGACGGCCGAGCACGGGGTGCGCTACAGAGCACGGGGGGGTCGGGGGAGAGCCCGTCGAGCCGGGGAGGGGGCGCAGCAGGGCCTGATCGTGCCTCTCACTTATCCACCATCTGTTTCAGGCTTTGAGTGGGTAAAGATAAATCTGCATACATGCCAAGGGGGGTCTGGGTTCGACTGGGGTTACTGTAGGTGTGGCTGTACTTCGCTGTATCTCTCTGGAAATGAGAGCCAAAAGCAATGCATCCAGTGTTCTAAAAAAAAGTTTTTTTGTTGTTCCTCGTTTGCCAGTTTAAAAAGTTTTTTTCCATCTTTGGTTACTTTGTTGGTGCAGTCTCTTTGCTAAAAGGGTCTTTAGGGGCGACTGCAATCTTCACCACCATTACCTACCATGCAATTTGGACATGCAAACTACTTTAACACCCGGTCCTTCTAGCGAACAATAAAATAGTAAAAAGCTAAATCACATTCGAATAAGAGAAAAAACAGAACAGTGCCAATCACCAGGATCTGCAGCAGAACTCTCTAACCCAGAGCTCCACACAACGACACAACGTACACTGGGTTCGGGCCCCACCTTATTTTACAGCACTGAGCCTGGCCAAGGCATGAGACAGTGACCGTACCCCATAGTAACGCAGGTGCATGTGGGCACAGACACAACACCCTCCCTCCCTGCAGAGCAACTGAATTCAGTTTTAAAGGAGGGTTTGTGGGTAAGAGGCTTTATGGTGTGGTGTTTTTTGAACCGCGGCCAAACTTAAAATCTGGCTACAATGAGGTTAGTGGAGCCTGGAAATTCCCCACAGTGGCAAACTCCTAAATCTCTGATGCCGGTATTTTAAAAGTGGTCACAGAGGTCCAAACGCTTTATCCTACAACAGCAAGGATTTTATTGTAGGCTACAGTGGCTCCTTTCCAGCAAGCCATTTTTCACCAAGCCACACACACACACACACACACACACACACACACACACACACACACACACACACACACACACACACACATACGCATACACACACGCACACACACACGCACACACATACACACACACACACATTCACAAAAGGCTTATGATTATGACTATTTGACTACAAAAAGAAGCATTCTTAAAGATCTCCTGACTTTTTGGTCAGCAGCAAGGTCACTGCCCAATTACCCAACCTGAAAGGCTGTTGGCTAAACACACTCTACTGATTATCAGCAGATAACTTGTTTTTAGCACCTTGTAAACGCTCGTCACTTCATCGTAGACAAGGGACGGCTATTTATAGCACATTCACGCCTGCAGGCAACAATCATTCATCCATCCGGCTAGCCATGCGCTACCGCAGCACCACTGCAGTGTGACTGTGAAAGCCGGGTCCGGAGTCCTTCCTGCACACCCCACTCTGGCCTGCTGGGTAATAATGGCCTGCTTCTGTCATGGGGGGGGGGGGGGGGGGGGGTCAAAGAACCCAAGCAGTCCTAAAGGAGAGGTGAGGGCCTTGAAAGGAAACCAAAGCCCAGAGCATTACCACCACGGTCTCTTAAAACTACTGTTATTCAATATCTTTCTCCCATTTTATTTTTGTATCGATTTCTTCATTTGTTGTGGACATAACCACTCTGCCTGCTATAACCGAATAAAAAAGTAACTAAACTGGCCACAATAGGAAAAGAGAGACATGCTGAGAGAGATATATAGAAATAGATAGTGATATCTGGATATCTACATACCTAGATATCAACATTTTTTCCTCAGAGTTCATCAGAAAAAAAAACAGATTCCCTGAAAGGTGAATCACTCAAATTAAAATATGTTTACATAAAAGCTTGCAGTGTATTGGTCTTCCTGGAACTGAATACTGGTTCTTACTGTCGGAAAGAAGCTTCTCATAACTCAGGCTCTGGGCCACAAGGAGATAGCGTGTTAAGAGGAGGTGGCAGGGAAGGACGAGAAAAATTATGTCTTTTATTTTTGACATCCATGACAGTGAGCAAATCCAAAACAAGCAACAACAAAGTGAGGAAGATATGAATAAAAATAGAAAAAAAGGCCAAGACTAAGTGTCACTAATGACCAGCCATCACTCTCAGTTTTTTACTTATTGGAAACAACCAAAGTTGTACTGCCACCATCAGCATAAGGGGGTGCTCACCAACCCCCCCCCCCCCCCCCCCCCCAGTTACCCCTGGCTCTGTACACTCACTTTCCCAGTCCCATTGCGGAAGGGTAAATAAAGAATGTTTAAAATAACAAAGCAGGTACCGTAGCACTGACAGGAAATACTATCTGACTATGATGCAATAGGATGAAGTGAAATTAAAAAATACAATGATGACTCTTCAGCGATAGTAAGATATGCACGACTATGACCTAACGCGAGCGACACTTAAACTTCTAGAACAAACAAAAACGATGGGTTGGATGAAGGAAAACTGGCGCGCGCCCAAAGCATTTTCCTGGAAGACGCGCGTGACGGCATTCACGCCGACCCTCGTCAACACATCTGTAATGTTTTACACGGCGGGGTAATAAAGCGTGCAGTACCGAGCCGGCGCTGCCATCGGTGCCACGGCCTTAATCGCAGCGGCTCACGGCTCCAGCTTGAGTCACAATGACTCTCCAAAACGGTTCCAGGAAAAGAGCCCAGGGGATCTTGGGAAATCCATAAACCTAATTCCGGCGAAGCAAAACATGTTGTGGGAAACGGTCACGTGAATGGGTGAGCTCAAAGGGCGACGCGTCGGCACCCCGAAAAGAGCTGACGCCGACTTGTGCCACTTCCTGAGTCACCCGACCCCTAACGAGGCCTCATATGTCCTTCATCAGAGCTCCACCAATAAGAACGGGCCAAACTGCATGGTCCACAGTGTGATTTCCTTTAATCTTTTTCTGGCAAATGTCCTTATCCTTCACCTAGGGGGATTTATAGACCCAACCATCAAATCATCAAAAACACTCATTTCTGCTGGATATTTACTGGAGTGATTCAGGTGAAGCGTTTCTCTGAAGGCAGCAGCAAAGATTCCACAGCCGGGAATCAAACCCGCAACCTTCTGGTTTTGATCCCAATTGTGCTATGAATCCCATCTGCTGCACCACAGGCCAGTACATAACGGCAACCTGTAGGGCCACAGGGCTGAGCGGAGAGCCCGGCAGCCCCTCCCTCCTGCGCGCGGCGAAGCGGAGGAGCAGAGGACTCGACCTCCAGACGTCGCGGGTCAAGAGGAGCACAGACAGGACCCTCGCTAAAGTAAACACAGGGGGGCGGGGTGGCGCGCCTGTCAGAGAGCGTGAGGGGAGGGGAGAGGTCATTCACCGGCAGACCATCCCGACTCCTGCGCTAACGCTGTGGAGAGCTAACGCTCGTTACCGTCGTGATTAACGGACCCGACAGCCAGGCCCGCGCCGCAACGTACAGACCAACAGAGGAGCATCATGGGACGTCCTCACAGAAGAGGAAATGCAGGAAGCTCAGGGTTTGCGTGAACAGAAGACATGCAATCGGCCTCAGTCTCTTTTACCCACAACGCACTGCACGTCTCCAGGGGTAGCCCGCACGGTTCCCAGCGGATGCACTCAAGGTTTTAATTTTAAAAGTGTCAAGACACATGAGAGGAGGCTCGTTAAAATGCAGTTTAAAAATACCTCCTCACGGACGAGTCGCTAGAAAGTAAAACGTTAAAAGTAGCAAAAACATTCAGAACTAATGCTCGTTCCGACAAAAACCTATCATTACGCCAAGTATAGCCATGTGTGCAGCACACAAAAGCAGAGCCTCAACATGCTCGGCTGAGATTAAATTGAACCCAGATGAATGGAGTGAGAGGTGCAGCAGTTTTGTCCACAGTGGAGTGCGGTATACGATCCCCACACGGACGGCTCAGCGCTTTGCCTGTCAAGGCCATTCCTGCAGAGAAACGGGCAAAGTTTCCCTGCTCCAGACAGCAGCCCCGGCCCACGGCAGGCAAAGATTAATCCGGCTAATCCCCCCGGGCCTGGGGGGGGGGGGAGCAGAGCGGGGCGATGTAATGACTGCGCACCGCTGGGATTACACCCCCCTGCTAGGAGCTTCAGAAACGAAAATCCGGCGGTCACTTGAGAAAACAAACGCCTGGCCCATGTCCCCACGCCGGGCAGCGCGGGAGGACACGCTCCGCCCCTGAGCCTTCTGCCGCGGCTCAGAACCCCCTCTCCACGGACGGCGGGATCAGGCCCAGCGCGCGGTCCGGCTTCGCGTCGGAGCGAGCCGTCACAAGAAGACCATGTTCAGCCATTAAAGCAGAACGGCTGGACCGCACGAGAAAAGACACGCCTCGCCTCCACAGTCTGACTGTCAAGGGCTGGGAGGGACAGAACGCAGCGTGCCTCGCCACCCGGGATCGAGTCGCGGATCACACAGACCCGCACGGCCCTGCGCAGACGAGGCAGCGTCAGGAAGCACCCCGTCTCACAGACGCATACCATATCGGTATTTCTGCTTGTAATCTGAAGATTCAGGGGGGTTACAGGTTCACATCACATTGGGCGGGCACGGTGGCATAGTGGTTAGCACTGTTGCCTTGCAAGAAGGAGGTTCCGGGATCGAATCCAGGTCTGACCGGATCCTGTGTGGAGTTTGCATGTTCTCCCCGTGTTCGCGTGGGTTTACTCCGGGTACTCCTGTTTCCTCCCACACTATAAGACATGCATGTTAGGTGCGCTCCTGCAGTTTCCCTTGACCAAGGCACTGGCCTCAGAACTGGACTTGGTCCCCGGGCGCTGCACTGTGGCTGTCCACTGCTCCTAAGTAACTAGGATGGGTCAAATACAGAAAACAAATTACCCCACAGGGTTCAATAAAATATATTTTTAAAAATAATTGAAAAAATCCCAGGCATGGTACTGCTGTTGCTCCCCTGTGTTCGCCAGGGTCTCACCTGAATTGCATTTGTAAACCGATGTAACCGCTAGCTTAGCTGCACACTGCTAACATCAGCCCTAATTATCCTGCCTTGTCCAGCTGCTTATCATTTAATTACATTTCATCAAACATTTAGCCATAAGCTTTTTAATTATCCTGCTCACTGCCATACAGACAGGGTGTGAACACACTGGCACTGGAGAGCTAGTGGGCATTGAGGTGAAGTACGCCGGTGTATAAATGGGCAAATGAATAAATGTGCTAGCCATGTAAATCACCCGTGTTAACAGCACACTCTGGACCCTGTGGGCGTGCTGTTAAAAATTAGACATCGGAGGTCTGGGCAGCTAAATGAAACTAAATGGATTCTTTACGATACTGAAAAACTATGAGATCATAAATCTGCTGGAAGGGGACACCTGCGGAGTTCGGCCGGTGAGGAAGACGCGCGGAGAGGAAGAGTTTATGATCGCACAGATTCCGTCCGAGGGAAAACCCCGGGGTTAGAGGTGGAAGCTGAGGAGCAGCTGCTTTATGACACACGGCCCCTGTTCTTTCCAGTGACCTTTGAGCAGTGCGCAGCACATTACAGGAATAGTTTCATTGTGAGACGAGAAAGGAGAGTAGGAGTGAGGGAGGAACAGAGCGCTGAGCGGAGGACAAAGGTGCTCATTGTTTAGAGAAACACGGAGTGCGGAGCAAAAGCGACTCTGCAGCGGCACCTTTCACCCCTCAGTACCTATACATCACCCATTAACGAGCGAACGCGCAGAGCGGGAGTTCATCACTCCAGCGCACCTGAACACACAGGCACTTCTACCGCCTCAACACACAGGCACTTCTACCGTCTGAACACACAGGCACTTCTACCGCCTGAACACACAGGCACTTCTACCGCCTCAACACACAGGCACTTCTACCGCCTCAACACACAGGCACTTCTACCGCCTCAACACACAGGCACTTCTACCTCCTGAACACACAGGCACTTCTACCGCCTCAACACACAGGCACTTCTACCTCCTGAACACACAGGCACTTCTACCGCCTCAACACACAGGCACTTCTACCGCCTCAACACACAGGCACTTCTACCTCCTGAACACACAGGCACTTCTACCGCCTCAACACACAGGCACTTCTACCACCTCAACACACAGGCACTTCTACCGCCTCAACACACAGGCACTTCTACCACCTCAACACACAGGCACTTCTACCGCCTGAACACACAGGCACTTCTAACACCTCAACACACACTGGCTGTTTCATGCATTATTAACTCAACCACTTCCCATCATTGACATTTTATCAATATAAGGGATGTGAACGTGTGTGTGTGTGCATGTGTATGTGTGTGTGTCTGCGTCCGTGTGTGTGTCTGTGACTGTGTATGTGTCTGTGACTGTGTCTGTGTGAGAGCGAAAGAAAGAGAATGTGTTTGTGTGAGAGAGCTGCTAATGGGTGATCTGATTAAAGTAATGAAAAACGGGTTTTGATAATTATCCGATAAAGGACCATTCCCCGCCTCCCAGCCAGCACCATTTTTTAATGTATGGACAAACCCAAATAACCTATTATACAGATCTGTAGACCAGTGAGTTGGTGACTGGCTGACTGGCTGGCTGGTTTGCTGGCTTGCTGGCTTGCTGGCTGGCTGACTGACTGACTGGCTGACTGACTGGCTGACTGTTCGCGTGCGTGCGTGCGTGCGTGCGTGCGTGCGTGCGTGCGTGCGTGCGTGCGTGCGTGCGTGCGTGCGTGAGTGAGTGAGTGAGTGTGTGTGTGTGTGTGTGAGTGTGAGTGTGTGTGTGTGCGCATGCACTCTCCCCGGCTGTACAGTACAATCGTGTGGGACGTAGATAGGAATTCAGTGACAAAGATGAATTGTGGGAGCAGGACAGAGGACAGAGAAAAAAGGCTTTCCGGTCTGCTTTATCTAAAAGCTTATTTACACGGCAAGAGTCAGAGAGAAGGGGACAGAGGGGTGAGGGAGAATAGAATGACCACGGGGCGAGAGAGAGAGAGAGAGAGAGGGGGAGACTAAGAAAGAGCTGGCACTTCTGTGTAAAGGCAAAGCATCTCGGGGAGCTGCTTGATTTGTCCCGGGCGACCTGATCTACAAGGAAGCTCAGCCAGATTTGGGCAAGCAGACAGAATGCTAACGCTGTGTGAATTCAGGCTAACGCAGGGCCGCACAGCAACTCATTAACTGATCTCAGACAGGGCGGTTGTGTTACGAGGAGACAGGGACAAATGATCCAGCTAACACGAACGCTGACAGCCTCGCTTCCTCGCTAAAGGCTGCGCTACACGGCGCTCGGATGCGCTCATGCCGAGGGGTTCGACCGCGCTTCACAGCCGTTTCACACCAGCCAGGTACACACAAAGTCAAGACACCGCGTTCAACAACAGAGCATTAGGCAGCAGTGATTGATGTTTGTTTTTGTTAGCTACAGTAACCATTGCCAACAGCGTGAATGTTTGTTGATTTTTCTGCTCTGCAATGTACTCAGGATGTAGTCTTTTTCTTTTTTTTTTTAATTGTTGGAAAGTCAGACTCGGTTACCTGAGCTATACCAGAGGGCAACAGAAAGCCACACTACCCATGTTGTGAAACGGCATCCGTCCAGCACGGCTCACTACCACTTCCGCATATCACGCCAATGGCGCTCCTTGCGCTCCCAGTAACCCATGACCACGTTCCAGACGGTGGTCACTACGGCCGACAGTAACAGTCATCATGGCCACGCCAGCTTTAGCCCATTCGTGCCATGCTTTATCACCATTATGACCGCACTATGAGGAGCAGTGTGACAGGGCTCTTCCACTCACAGATAGGTGCTAATAGGAATACATGACATCTCATCATCAATCTCCCTCTGCACAAGATAGACAGACCACTGGGGTGGGCAGTGCTGCAGACACAGTTCTCGCACCTGACTGGACAAGAAGTGACATGATATCTGGGGGGCTGCAATGGGTGAGAGGCAGAAATGAGCAGGAATGAAGATGTCCCATAAATAAAAAAACAGAGAAGGATAAAGAATGAAGAGCGAGGAAAATGGGAAAGTGAAGGGAGGGAATCGCTTTGGAAACACAGCGAACGTCACGCTATCCGATCTCCTGTCCCACAGAGACAGGGCGAAGAGAAAGAGGGAGAAAAGAGAACAGAGAGAGACTTGTGACCAGAGAGCTTTTTGGCAACGTAGCCTCTTGAAAATGACTCCCCCTCTCCCTCCTTCTCTCTCCCTCCAATGACTTCCTGCCAGGATCAGGGTACAGCAGGGTCTCCACACCGTGTTACGGGCTCCTCAATACTTAACCTCAGACCTGCCCGCAGGGCCATGCGCTGCCACCGGGGGCACTGTGGCGCACTCAAAGGTATGAGGCAGATTCATCCGCTCCTGGGGCTTAACATCTGTGAAACCCACAGGAGGGAGGGGAAGGGGGGTTAGTGTTGATTCCATTACACACCCCGCTGCTGTTTGAATTCTCAGCACGCCTGCCCAGCACCTGTCTCCTCTCTGTCTACAGAAGCACATAGAGGAGATTATGGGCCCGAAATGGGCCAAACTGGAGGGCAGCTCCACTTAAATTAGTTTCTCTGCCTCGTCTCAGTCTCGCCGACTCTCCTCTACGTGCTGCTCTGCCTCTCTCTCCCTCTCCCTCTCTCACTTTTCTCTCTCTTTTTCAAACCTCTGCAGTTCTCTCTCTCTCTCTCTTCCTCCCTGCAGGTTGTGGTTCAGAGAGCGCGCCTGGTCATTTCTGAAAGAGGTGCGTGGCACCGTGCCAAAGTGTCGCCCGCGCAGCCGAGCCGGCGGTAACCAGCCCTCAGACCGCCAGGGAAGCGCGGCTCCCGACGGCTCGCTGCACACCTCTGACTCAGAGCCCATCAGGTACCAAACACAGGGAGTAAATACAGCACCTTCAGAAGCCCAGCACAGGCCGGCAGATACAGGCCCCACAACCCAACCCTAACCCTGATCCTGACCCTGACCCTCCCACCTGTCACACACCCACGCCGTCACCCCTTTCTGAGCCCCGAGCACAGTGACACCCCCACAAAAAACACCCAAGAACCCACAGGACAGTGAGGCAGGCCTGAGACGGGAAATAACCCAAGAGGCAGAGCAGAAATGAGTTCACACAGACGGGGCTGACCTGTCTCAGCCCAGCTGCCATGCTTTATCTACAGCACAACTGACTGTGTAGTGTGCTCATAGGAGAGTTATTCATTCAAATGCATTCTGAGGGTAGCATTAGATGTGATTGGTTTTATCCGGCGCCCAATCAGAGAAAGGGAGAGGTGGGGTCATTAATCAACTTCTAACCAGACAGCAGCCTTATATGCCTAAGAGGCAGACTAAGAACCAGCCAAAGAACCTAGCCTAGACCCAATCACATGCCACCTGCAGCGCCTCATACACTACCAATCACCCGGGAGAAAGGGCAGAGAGGAGAAGAGGGGACAGGAGAGGAAAGGAAAGAGAGAGAGAGATTAAAGGGAGATTAATTGATTGAGAAGAGAGAGAATGAGAAGGTGGCAAAGAGACGTGGAGATGGGGGATGACAGAAAGAAAGACGCGGAGGGCAGCGGCCTCTCTCTCGTCCCCACCCAGCCGATCCCCCTCCCATCCCACGCTGTAAACACACAGCGGCCGGCTGCACATTGACATGAGGATCACGTTTCCGCGGCGACGCCGAGCTCACAGGAGCGAGGAGCGCCAGGCGGAATCGGCCCCTGGCACCGCCGACTCATCAGTCCCTGCCAGAGCCCAGCGCCAAAAAAAACCGGCTTCATTCACCAGCCCGAGGCCAGCCTTATCACCTGCAGGCCCGCTGGCTCCCACCCAGCACACCGCCGACGGACAAACAGACCCACACAAGAGTCCCGGAACCGGCCTGGGAGGACAGCAGGTGTCCTACAGGTCCTGTTTGAGCAGAGAGAGCCAGCACACCTGCCCTCACCAAACACTGAGCCCAGCTCCCTTCTGACAGCGAGAAACTCCCCAGTCGAGATGCTCAAGAATTCTGAAGCAGACAGCATCGTGTATGCATAAGTGCTATGTTCAGATTGAGCCACGATTGAGAATTTACACTTTGGGAATAGAAGGGTTGAGATATCCGTTTCCAGTCTGTCCAACCCCTTCAGGTTCTAACACAAACTGACACACGGCTCTCACGCACAGTTCTTCACAGCAGCTTTTTCCCCCACTTATTATTTTAGAGGAAGGAAGGACGGGAGGATTTAGCGAGAGATTATTCGGTTTGAGTGGCAGGACACGTTGCAGGATGTTCTTACTAAGTAGGTGTGTGTTTTCAGAGAGGGATCAAAAATCATTCTTGCTCAAATTGGAGAAAGAAAGCCGGTCAGCTTGCCCCATCTGAGAGCGCAGTTACATCACTGGAAATGACACGAATGCAGATTATGTAGTTTATCCTGAGTACGCGTTCATATCGTATTGCAAATGCTTTTCTGTGAAGCACATTGGGCTGCAAACCATTGTGAGAAAAGTGCTATGTAAATAAAGGTATAATTATTATTACGCACAATGCCACAGCATTCCGTATCCTGCATCCTATGACAGGGGGCTGCTTTTGGCAGGGGTGACTCGCAGGAGAAGGGACCGTGTGACTCCCCGGCCGGCCTCCCTCACAGACCCCCCCGGTGCAGACGGAGCGCGGTCTCCTTCGCCAGGCCCCGCGCTAATCTGGACCGCGCGTCGCAACGCACTCCCACGCAGCGCCTGCCCTCGGGCGACCAAATGCGGAGGCGGAAACACAGCGCGCACCAGCCGTCCACCCGCCGGGTCCCAGCTACTTTACATTACATAACATTACCGCCATTTAGCAGACTTATCCAGCGTGACTCACACCTCAAGACTCCATTCTTACACAGTATCCATTTATATACATGCATAAAAAAATTCAGATTAAGTACCTTGCTCAAGGGTACAATGGCAGTGTCCCACCAGAGCACCCCCCACCCCACCCAGATTCACAAGAGAGGCCGAGAGCAGCCCTGGGTCTGGGAGGGTTAATTTTTTATTTATTTTTATTTTATTTCACCTTTATTTCACCAGGCAAGTCATTAAGAACAAATTCTTATTAAACCAGAACACGGTTCGCGGCTCTGCGGGAATCCTGGGTCAGCATGACACCCCCAGTGCCCCCCCCCCCCGCCCCATGACCCCAAACACAACCTTAATCCCTCCACTAACAGCTGATTGGCTAAAAGATGCCCCCTCCCGTTCCTTATTTCCACAAGACGTGAACCTCAGAAGAGACGAGTCGGTGTTAAAATAACACTCCTAGTGAATATAATAACCACAGCCCAGTTCCCAGCTATGGCCTCTCTAAAAATCCTCTCAGACAATCATCTTAAATGCATCCTCCCCCCGCCCCCCCCACACACACTCCCCATCAGAGCAATAGTCAAAGCAATTTCCACATTAGCATGCGGAGGATAAAATGTGATACTTTTTCAAGTTCGCCAGTTTTCTATTTCTATCCATTAAAAAAGTGCCCTGCTGGTACATTTAAGATGATGGGCTGTATTAATAACCCCCATTGCGCTTTGTCACAGGCCTGGAGGAGCTCTATGAAGGGTTTAAAAAGAGCAACTGCCCTGCTGCAGTTAGCACAGCTCAGCGCACACAGCCACAGTTAGCACAGCTCAGCGCAGGCTGCTGCAGTTAGCACAGCTCAGCGCACACAGCTGCAGTTAGCACAGCTCAGCACACACAGCTGCAGTTAGCACAGGTCAGCGCGGGCCACTACAGTTAGCATGGCTCAGCACAGGCCGCTCAGTTAGCAAAGCTCAGCGCAGGCCGCTGCAGTTAGCATGGGTCAGCGCAGGCCGCTGCAGTTAGCACAGCTTACCACAGGCAGCTGCAGTTAGCATGGCTCAGCACAGGCCGCTCAGTTAGCATAGTGTAGCACAGGCGGTTGCAGTTAGCACAGCTCAGTTACACAGCTCCAGTTAGCAAAGACATCTTAGACATCAGCTCCTACTGCCTCAAGGACAGAAAATCTATGATGCAAAGATTTAAGGGGGATGCGCCCCTTTGTCTGGGCTTTCCTTCTGTATGTCGACCCAACAGGGGGTGGGGATAGGAGGGCTAAAGGTTATTTTACCAAGTGCCAATCACTCTCTGTGCAAACAAGTACCAGCAAAAAGAAGGATATTAAATGGATTCTGGAATGCTGGCACATTGCAGAAGTGAGCTTCATTGTTTATGCAGTTAGCAGTGATTCCTAGCCACCTCGTTAATAAAAACCCATGTTTGTTTGAGAGTTTGGCAGTGCTGACCGGATAGCCTGTTGCTCTCACAATCCCACTATATTCTTCCTCTCTCCCACATAGACACAAGTCTCTTGGCTCTAAAAAGACACATGCAGGGCCTCGCAGTTGTTCTGAACTGAGCCAGAGGAAGAGAGCCTGAATGGGCAACAAGGGAACGGTGGCTGAGGAACAGAGCCTGGACATTCAGCCCTGCTGAGCAGCTAAGAGACAGGGCCTGGACATGGAGCCCTGCTGAGCAGCTAAGAGACAGGGCCTGGACATTCAGCCCTGCTGAGCAGCTAAGAGACAGGGTGTGGACATGGAGCCCTGCTGCACAGCTAAGACACAGAGCCTGGACATGGAGCCCAGCTGAGCAGCTAAGACACAGAGCCTGGACATGGAGCCCTGCTGAGCAGCTAAGAGACAGGGCCTGGACATGGAGCCCTGCTGTGCAGCTAAGACACAGGGCCTGGGCATGAAGCCCTGCTGTGTAGCTGAGGGACAGAGCCTGGACATGGAGCCCTGCTGCACAGCTAAGACACAGAGCCTGGACATGGAGCCCAGCTGAGCAGCTAAGAGACAGGGCCTGGACATGGAGCCCTGCTGTGCAGCTAAGACACAGAGCCTGGACTTGCAGCCCTGCTGAGCAGCTAAGAGACAGAGCCTGGACATGGAGCCTAGCTGAGAAGCTAAGAGACAGGGTGTGGACATGGAGCCCTGCTGCACAGCTAAGACACAGAGCCTGGACATGGAGCCCAGCTGAGCAGCTAAGAGACAGGGTGTGGACATGGAGCCCTGCTGCACAGCTAAGACACAGAGCCTGGACATGGAGCCCAGCTGAGCAGCTAAGAGACAGGGCGTGGACATGGAGCCCTGCTGAACAGCTAAGACACAGAGCCTGGACATTCAGCCCTGCTGAGCAGCTAAGAGACAGGGCGTGGACATGGAGCCCTGCTGAGCAGCTAAGAGACAGAGCCTGGACATGGAGCCTAGCTGAGAAGCTAAGAGACAGGGTGTGGACATGGAGCCCTGCTGCACAGCTAAGACACAGAGCCTGGACATGGAGCCCAGCTGAGCAGCTAAGAGACAGGGTGTGGACATGGAGCCCTGCTGCACAGCTAAGACACAGAGCCTGGACATGGAGCCCAGCTGAGCAGCTAAGAGACAGAGCCTGGACATGGAGCCTAGCTGAGAAGCTAAGAGACAGGGTGTGGACATGGAGCCCTGCTGCACAGCTAAGACACAGAGCCTGGACATGGAGCCCAGCTGAGCAGCTAAGAGACAGGGCCTGGACATGCAGCCCTGCTGTACAGCTAAGAGACAGAGCAGGGAGATAGAGGCAGCATGCAGAGAGTAAGCTCACACAAGGGACAGCTCTGTCTCTTTTTGCACGTGCTCATGCCAGCACAGCAGTACTCGGGGAATTAATGAGCATGGCACCACGCTGTACCAGCATGACATTAAGTTCTGTTTTAACCAGCTGGGGGCATGCAGTTACACAGAGACAACACACACAAACAAACACAAACACAAACACAAACAACACACACACACATACACAAAACACACACATAACGTACAAAACCACACAGAAACAAACACAAGCACACACAGTCGTACACACGGTCCAGACAGGCACAGTCCCGTTGAGGTCACTGCAGTACAGTCTGTGCTGAAGAACACTGCGCTGATTCTCAAGAGACAGGGGGCGCCTGCCCTGCCACAGCTGTGGCAACACACACCTGCTCCACAGAGGGAGACACCCCACTGTGGACACCGAGCCCCAGCAGGAGAGACAGCAGGGAAATCCAGGAAGAGAGGGTGGGAAAGAGTGTGGGAGAACATGACCCCTTTTTCCCAGCACTGCCCGTGGAGTCACATGACCACAGCAGGTCAAACGTCTTGCCGGCGTTCATCTGGTTCATTTCTACATTTCGGGAAACAGAGCACCAATGCCTGGGGAGTCCCACCCCCAAACTGACACACCAACTGCAGGTTTCCCAGCACAGGCACCAGTCTGGCACAATGCCCTGCACAACACACTGACTGAGCACTGAGATGAATGGCATCCACTCCTGGTACAACTCTGTAGCAACAAGAACAAAGGAGCGGCCTTCCTGCAGAAGAATCCCTTATCTACAAACCAATCAGCAGGGATTATCAAGGCTAGAGGGGACAGAGGTCCTTCACTCCCTAGCACACACACACACACACACACACACACACACACACTCTGATAGCAAACCCTAGGAATGAACATTTGACCACTTTAAGCAGCCACTATCAGCAGTGGAAGGAATGCAGTGCTGCAACCTCAGCCTGTGAAAAGAAAAGCGTTTCTAAAGCGAGCTTCATCACACCCACAGTGCGGCCATTCCATCAGCACCCACAAGCACATCTGCGCTAAAAGCAGCCTTTCTCAGGCACGCAGGGGAAGAAGCAAGCTCACAAAGACACCCCTTCAAACTGGAGAGATCCTCCACACAGCTCCGCTGGCTTTCCATTTTCTACCGCCGCTATTTCTGCTGCTGGTTTTATGGCCCCACATTAACAATTAACAACGGCAATGTTTTTCTGGCGAGAGATTTATTTATGGACATGAGCTGTGGGCGAGAGAGAGAGAGAGAGAGAGAAGAATGGTAGGAGGGACAAAGGCAGAATAAGAGAGGGAGAAGCAGAGAGTGAGAGCGAAGGATGCTGCTGAAATTCAGGAGATAAAGGGCCAGGAGAGGTGATACGGTCATAATATTCACCAGCTCGTCATGAGCGCAAATCCATGCAGGGATGTTGGACAAATAGTTGTGAACACATATACACTCCGGTGTGTGTGTGGTGTGTGTGTGTGTGCGTGTCTGCGCATATGGGGGTGGGGGGGGGGGGGGGAGCGGTGAACAGTGGTCATAAATCAGTCCTGTTGCAGCCAAAGTGTTTGCCCTGGGGGGGGGAGTTATCCACCCCCTGTCCTACATCTTCAAAGCCATGCTCTTAACAAGCTCATATAGAGATTATGAGTTAACAACACTAATGTAATTCCTGCACTCCCCTCTGCAGCTTATTTAAAGAGAAGAGGGAGAGTGACTGTGAGTCCTCAGGCCCCAGTGTGGATACTGGTGAAAGGGACCGAAGACGAGCAGTGCAGTCTAACCCTGCAGTACAGTCTAACCCTGCCACTTCCTTACTGCTTTCCTCGAAAGTCAATGCAGGAGGCACAACGTGTTAATGATGGACAGGGGGGAGACCCCGCCCTCCTGCCACGCACGTATGGCTCAAGGGTCGGCTCCTGATCCTGCAGAGAGCCCACATGTGGAGCTCAGTTCATCACCAACACTCCAAATCTTTCCTGGCCTTGACAACAGATTCAACATCAGTTTGCCCACCGCCCCATTCTGAATAGAGTACATGCCACTTAGAGTGGAATTATCCCTCTCTGAGGGCGTTCCTGTGCCGTTCAGTGGAACAGTCTATCTGCGACGACACTGGGCTCTTGCTCGATGATGTCATCAGAAATAAACACTGAAATGCTCTGGGGAGAGAGAGCCCAAAAGCAGGGATGTGTGGGCTTCACCAATCAGGGACGAACTAGCAGTTCCTTGCAGCAAAACCCCACAGAGGGGAATTAGTTCTGCTTCAAAAGACCATTCCTCAAAGACAGTGTGCCGCGGTGGGGAATACAGCACAGGGGTGAATGCCTAACCGTGGACTGTTAGCGCTAGCCTTGCTCTTTCCAGGCCATTTCCCCAATCCCCAAAATAAACCTGCCATTCCGAGCACAGCTTCAACACGGCAGCAAATCAAATGAATTCATTCACAGCAATAAAAGCCAATGGGCTATAAGTCCCACATCCATATTCCCACAGGAGAGTGGGAGGGATTGCTGGAGGAGATGGAGATTTAATGCATTGTGCAGAGAAGCCAGACCTTTATCAATAACTATAATGGAATAAAAGCAGAGACAATATCCAATCGCCTCGATGGCAGAGTGTCTGGGTAAAACTGCAGCTGTCAGCAGGCAGCAATCCCCCCCCCCCCCCCCCCCCCCCCCCCCCCCCCCCCCCCCCCGCACCTTAATGCAACACTGTTCCCATCCAGCCCCATGCAAATACAATATCTCCCTCAAACCACTAACCAGTTACAATCATCCAACCAAACGCTGCCAACTCCACCCTGCAACACCAACACAAAGGCCTATAACTGTACCTCTTCACCAAACCCCTTCAATAATTATATATCCCACAGCATCACCTGACCCCAGCACCACTTACTCTGCTCTTACTATAATAGAATATCTGTCCCAATACTCTCCTTTATGACCAATACAACACCAATTTCCCCTAACCTGAAACTGCTAACTCCTCTCCCCGTACCAAAACGACTCCAAAGGAACCCTTTCAAACCAACACCTATTTCATCACAAAACATGTCCCCACAAACACACACACTCACACACAAACACATGTGCACACACGCACCTCCAGCACCATTATCTTAACTACTCCACATCTGACAGTGGACCAGAGAATTTGGGGGGGGGGGGGGGGGGGGATGGGGGTTTAGGTGGGTACTTAAATGCACAGTGGATGCAGGTGCCAGGCTTCTACATCCTCTGATCCTCTCCATTCTGCTCTGGCTCTCATGTGAAATGCATTTTCCATTTTCTCAGCTGCACAGAAGCAGGTTAAAAGACTGGCAAGTTGCATTTTTTATTGTTTCTTTTATTGTTGTGTATTTTACACTACATGGCCAAAAGTATGGGGACACCCAACCAACACAACCATATGTGCTTGTTGAACAAATCATTTCAAAACCATGGGCATTAATATGGAGTTGGACCCCCTTATGCTGCTATTACAGCCTCTTCTGGGAAGGCTTATCACCAGATTGTGTAACGTGGCTGCAGGGATTTACTTCCATTCAGTCACAAGAGCATTAGTGAGGTTGGGCACTGATGTTGGACGATAAGGCCTGGCTCGCAGTTGGCATTCCAATTCATCCAAAAGGTGTTTAATGGGGTTGAGGTCAAGGCTTTGTGCAGGCCAGACAAGTTCTTCCACACCAAACTCAGCAAACCATTTATTTATGAACCTTGCTTTGTGCACAGGGGCATTGTCATGCTGAAACAGGAAAGTGCCTTACCAAAACTGTTGCCACAAAGTTAGAAGCACACAATTCTATAGAATGTCATTGTATGTTGAAGCAGCAATATTTCCCTTCACTGGAACTAGGGCATAGCCCAAAAAATGAAAAACACCTCCAGACCATTATTCCTCCTCCACCAAACTTTTTCAATTGGCACTACGCATTCGGGAAGGTAGTCTTCTCCTGGCATTCACCAAACCCAGATTCATCCTTCAGAAAGCCAGATAGTGAAGCATGATTCATCACACCAGCGAACATGTTTCCATTGTGCATGGTGATCTTAGCCTTGGGTGCGGCTGCTCGGCCATGGAAACCCATTTCATGAAGGTCCCAATGAACAGTTCTTGAGCTGACGTTGCATTCAGAGGCAGTCTGGAACTTGGTAGTGTGTATTGCAATTGAGGACAAATTATTTTTACGCACTACGCGCTTTCAGCACTCTGCGGTCCCGTTCTGCGAGCTTGTGTAGCCTACCACTTTGCGGCTGAGCTGTTGTTGCTCCTAGACGTTTCCACTTCACAATAATAGCACTTACCGAGGACCGAGGCAGGTCTAGCAGGGCAGAAATTTGATGAACCGACTTGTTGGAAAGGTGGCATCCTATGACAGTGCCATGTTGAAAGTCACTGAGCTCTTCAGTACAACCCATCCTATGCCAGTGTTTGTCTATGGAGAAGCTTGTGAAACCAATTATTCATCATGATTTGACAGATTGCAAACTGAGGTGAATATTTAGAATATTTAAATGAACTCTGCTGCTTGTCCCAACCAGGAAAAAAATGTAATCATTCAGGTATAAAATGAGGAATGAAAAATCTGTTTAGTTTCACACCAGTTAAATGTTTCCCTTTCGCTACCAGAGATATGTGATGTAGATTACATTTACTGCAGTTCCTAGTACAAGAAGTAACTGTGCTTAGAATCTGCACAGTTCCAAAGGGATTAATCATCTGAATAATGGGATAGCCAGATCGCAAACAGAAAATTGCAGAAACCAAGTGGTTTGTGCAATGCACTTTATGCAATGGTCTATGAAATTTGTGGAGGCTAGTGTGATGATGCTAGGCCACGATAGGAATCCTACCGAGTTACGTACTTAACCTCAGTTAAGCTGTCTAATCAGTGTGCAATTACCACTGCCTTCCTAACATTTATAATGAGTCCCAGAAAAAACAATTAAGTAATCCACAGACCGTTACCAAAAGTATCTGGGTAGAATTACAATGCCTCCCAGCTTCTATTCACATTAATACAGGTAATTGTATTCCAGGGGAAATGCACAGCCATTAACGTGCTGACAGTATATGTTAAAAGGGTAACCTAAGGGTTAGAAGCGCCCCAGCCAATACCAAACGTTCTCACCATGTTCCTGCAATGTAGTGGCAATGTTAAAACATGGACAAAACGTTTCAGTATCATTGTCATAGGTTTTTGTGTGAACTGGGTCCGTACACTTGTATGAGCGTGCCATTCAATGCACACATTAGTCCATAAGCAGCCCCCTCCTTGTCCAGTCACTGCAAAAATGCCGGTACAACACCACTGCGAGGCTAATTCCCAAATCACAGAAAGCCACTGCTGCTACAGCCCTACAGCCTGTCATCTTGATGTATGGCTCCCTAAAAAACCAAAAAACACGGGGAACGAGTGCGTAGAGCCAGACAGACCTCGGGAGTCACCCAGGGCTCCTTGCCACACCTACAGAGAGGAGGGGAAAAAGCAGGTCCAGATAGGACATCCCAAAATCCCAACCCTGGAGCAGGAGTCCTAAACAGGTGCCGCTCGATAAAGAGGGGGTGACCTCACTCCCTGGCAGCGGGGCCCCGCCCTTCCTGGTCCGCACGGGGAGATGGACAGACGGACCGCACGGCAGGCCGAGAGCGGCGCTACGGCAGCGGAGGTTCAGAAGGACCGCGGGGAGGCGCTTTCCACAGAACTAGGCCCAGCTCGCAGTGGTCTGTGAGCGGAGACAATTACCCATCTAACACGGGCCTAATGAGATGTGCTATTATTACTGTACACTTCCCGCACATTTCCATTAAAAACCCACATTCAGAGAGCAGCCGTCTCGAACTAAACTTCAGATGGGACTGCAGCCAGATTTCACCGCAGCCTCGCTAACCGAAGAGCACAGAGCAGGACCGGCACGTAACAGGGTTAATAAAAACCGACAGCGACCCGACGTAGGACTGATATCAGCCAACACACAACTGGCGCAGACCCTCCACAGCACCTACACGCAACAAATAAGGGCACAGACGAGCCGCAACACACGCAGCCGCGCGGTCAGTTTGACCGCATGGATTGGTTTAACTTTCACGGTGCGTTAAACTTTCGGCTATCGTGAGACCATCGCTTAGTCAAGTGCACAACTCAAACAAACATGGGCTCCGGGGCCAGATTAGGTTTGCCAGGTGCAGCGGCTTGCAGAAAATAAGCAGATTTACAGAGCGCACTGAGCACGTCTCGCAGCGAGTCATGTGACAGGGCTGGACAAACACGCACAACTCTGTGTGACGGACACGGAGGAGGTGAAGACAGTGAAAAAGCGACTTGCCCAATGTGTTGCATATGCTAGCATGCATGGGCAACCTCAACCTCAACGCAAGCTGCACGGGGGTATTTAGAACCCCCCCCCCCAGTCAGTTTTAATCCCTATTGCCAGGGCAGAGCTTGAGGCGGGTGGCGGGGGGGGGGGGGGGGGGGTTTGAGGAGGCTGGAGTCTGCGGGAGTCTGCAGCTGACCAAACCTTTCACCCCGCAGGCAACGAAACCGGCTTTCATTTCATTTCCGCCGACCTCCGCAGAACAAGGCGAGCGGACCTGGGTAAGCGCCTGGCAGCTCAGCTGATCTGCCCACAGGTACAGCCAGAGCCACGGGACAGAGCGGAGCAACCCCCACTGTGCAAACCCCACTGTGTACACCCCACTGTGTACGCCGCACAGCACGGACCAGCGACCCGGCTGGAGGAGCAGCAGGACAGAGCAGCGCAAACCCCACTGTGTACACCGCACAGCACAGACCAGCGACCAGGCTGGAGGAGCAGCAAACGAGCGTCAGCGCGGCGCACAGGCGTGAGCGCAGGTGTGAGCGCAGGCGTGACGGTGCGAGCTCAGCGGAACCGGTCTCAGTGCCACTGTCACAGCGCAAGCAGGCCGCGGGGAGTTCAGGGGTCAGGGGTCAGGGGGTGAGCAGCTGTACGCCTTCAGGACAACAGGTCAGCACCGCGACCCTGAAACCGCTGCGAGGCGCAGCGTGCCCAAGGGAACGAGCGTTCTTACGCAACCCAGGCGCAGAGTTCAGCAGCACAGGCATCCACTGCGCCAAGCCACAGCAGCGCATGTAGCACACAGTCTGAGTTACATCACTTCAACACGTATGCTATGCGTTTCCCCCCCTCAGGGCAACTATCTTCACATTTACATAATCTCCAGTCATACAGCTGAATATTTACGGAGGCAATTGAGGTGAACCACACCGCTCAAGGTTGCAAGAGCAGAGCCCTATCAGGAATGTCCTCACAATGCTTTGAATCAGAGCTGCATCACATTTTATGGTGTTCTAGTTAAATGTCAGGAACACCACGCAGATCTAATCAGCTCTTCTGCAAATCAGACTCCATTACCGCACCTCGGTAAACAGCCAGACAGTGGCGTTACAAACGCTTGCCACAGACCGTGGGGTTGTGAACGCATAGTGACTTCATGAATAAAGACACTAAAGAGTGGTTTTGTGAACAGTGTCGTTGAGAAACGGGGATCAGCGCGCATATCTCCCGGCTCACCAACACTCCGTTGGTGCTCTGCGCTTCTGGAATGTTGGCATGCCTTCTGGGAGTTCTGCGCTACTGATGGATTACCCAGGTCGATCCGGTGGGCTCACTCACTGAGCCTCAATAACAAGAACCACCACTGCCCCCCCCCCCCCACCCCCCCCCCCCCCCACCCGCAACTCACCTCTCAGTAAAGCAGTGACCTAACGTGACCCTGAAACCGCTGCAAGCAACCTTAACCCTGCACAAGAACAACAGGACTTCTTTTACAACACCCCATCTCTCTCTACATTATGGCAGCATCAGTGTTTGGACTAAAGCGCTTTCTATCATACCACTGACTCGTTATGGCTGAAAGCACTATTCAAATCTATTTACATTTTATTGTTTATTTCCAGATCCTCGGACAAGAAACGTGTCACTGGGGATGTCAGTGCCAGTGAAACAGGAAGCATGTGTTGTGGATTCTGGGATTTAAAAGGGGCAATGCATAAACACAATAACCGCCTCCTGTGGAGGTAATGCTATCTGTGGAAGCAGTTCAAAGGAAGCTTTAAGCCTGGATTAATCAAGGAAATTAAGAACTCCGTGTTTTCAAATTTGACTAATAAATTAAAAGCTCCGGTGGAGGAGCCAGCTAACACGGTGGTCACGAGGCGAAGGCGCATTCAAAGTGCAGAAGCACACACACACACACACAGAATAACCGCACACTACATGACCAACGCAAGGGGTGAATAAAAAACGGCCCGAGGGTAATCATCAGGTGACCGGTTAATGACAGGAAGGAAGAGAGCGTTCAGCCTTGAGTTTATCTGGGCGGCCATTAGGGTGTGACCTTTAGACGCAATAAAGGCCGCGGAGATCTCCCCCACGTTTCCATGCCGGTCCGGAGCCTCTGAGTCATTTCACAACCCGGTGCAGGCCACGGCGGTGCGGGGTGCAGTTATCAGCGACACGCTGATGTCACAATCCATCAGCAGCCACAGCAGCCCGCAGCCTCCGGCCATCCATCTCCTCACCGCTTACCTTCCTGAGCCAAAGCGGCCTCCACACGGGCAGAGGGAGGGGGCTCCGCTGCCATCCTTCACTAAACGCGGCCCTTTGAGTGACTCCGATGGGGCGTGTCTGGGCCCAGTGCTCCACTAGATCCGCTAGAATGATTCTCAAATGACCCACGGCGGGCTTCTAACTCACCGTGACTGGCCACCAAACCATTCAAAAATAAACCATTAATTACAGCGCACTGGCGTGACTGGAGGTGTGCGTGGTTTATAAGAGGTTACATTCTTCTTGATCTCTTGATACTGAACCTCTCTGACCAATGGCCTTGCGCAGTTTATGGGTGGTAATAATAATAATAATAATAATAATAATACTACATTGTGTCGTTGCTGTATGATAACAATAATAATGTTAAAACAACGTTATTTCATAACTATTTTTCCAATTGATTACTGGATCAGTATATAAAAGTTAAAATCGTAGGGGCAGTTTTTTCCTTCAGTATGTATGATACCTGTTTACGAGCATATAGTACTATGAGTGAATGCAAATCTCACGTGAGTTATTATATCTAGAGAGAGTGCTGTCGTTTCATGCAACACGTGGGGGAGGGAGGAACACAGTTCGATTATCCATAAATTCGAACTTGAAAGCAACACAAGCACTCCTATATCCAACCTTTACACAGACTACCACACTATCACATACATTACATACACAACAGAGGCACATACATACATACACAAACAAAGCCCAGACACCCTCCCTATGATCATTACTTCAGTGTGACGGTCAGTGTTTCCATGACCGATGATCTCAGAAGCTGAGGAGCGTTCTCAGGGCGGTGCGGTTGACACTGCAGTTCCGAAACACTGAGACGGATCAGCTTGTGACACACTGGCATGCTGCTCCACTTCCTATTGCACGGCTGGATGACATCACTCTCCTGGGGGCCAATCATTTATCTGGAATCCTTCAATTCCAAAATAAATCGAGCACTTGCTCCTCCGGGAAACTAAATTTGGACGTGTCAGCTCTGTATAAATGTCTGTACTTGTCATCACTGCGAAGGAAGAAAGGAAAGCAGGAAGGAATTAATCAGCTGACTGATCCATCCAGTCACTCATTTCCGCAAAAAGTAACTCTTACCAATCTCAGAAATTCACCCGGCTCCATCTCTCTCTCATCCTCTCCCATTAGTTTCCATCTCTTGCTCTCTCCATCTCTCTTCTCTTCTCTCTGTGCCTTTCATTAGACCTGTTGCAATAGGTCTGCCTTTCCATTCTCCTCTCCCCCCCTCTATCCCAAGTGCAGCAACTCAGAAAAGGACTGAACCAAAGTTTAATCCTAGAATCAGTGTCTATGACTTCTAAGTAGCAACACAAAGATTGTAAAAGGAATCATCTTGAGAAATTTGCTTCAGTGCATTAGTTGGGTCTATTTTCTCAAAAGAAGGTTTTTAGTCTTTTCAAGGACACAAAGAACTGGGAAAAACACTGAGGTCTGTGGACAGGGTGCCCCTTGGGTCCTGGAATGGGGTAATAAATTTGGGGTCTCCCAGTCTTTCCTCGTTGGTGAAGTTCAAACGTGTGAGCAGGGGTGAGAGACTGCGGCGCTGTGTGCGTCTCCTCTCTGCCCGCCAGCCCATGCCACCCTGGCTGCCCGCTCCAAGCACTCTCGGATCGCTGGGTCCGGGCGGAGCCTAACTGGCACCCTGCCGTCATACCCAAACAGAGCCCCCAGTGTGTGAGGTACAGCAGGGAGCACATACGCCCCCTCGCCCGCAGCCTACCCAACCCTTCCATCGGTCTGCCTCTGGGGAAGATGTTTACCCCTACTGTCCTGCTGTTGCTAAGGAAACCAATTTATCTTCTTTTCAAAGCAGCCTGTCTGAGCCCAACTCCTTGTTTCTCAATTGTTTTTGTTTTTTTTCTATTTTCTTAACTGATGTCCTTTCCTTAAGGTAACTTACAGTACGTATTGTGCTTACCTGCACATAAGATATTTTATCCAGAAGGATATTTACAAAGTAGTTCTGGTTAGATACCTTGCTCAGGTGTGCAACTGCTTGGAAGGCATCTGCTAACGAGCATAGTCCCATTATCATTGCATTGTACTGTCTTTGTGTCCCAACTTTACAGCCCTGTATTCATGTCCCAAATCCATGTGCCAGCTTTACAGCCCTGCATTCATGTCCCAAATCCATGTGCCAACTTTACACCCTGTCTTGTTTCCATGTCCCACCTCTACAGACTGTGGCCCTAGGCCCCCCTCAAACCCTGCGGCACAATCCTCAGAATAATCCACTGTACCGACAAATCAACAGCCTATATACAGCATAGGCTGCTGGGGCACCCACAGAAGGCTCCGTCCAGTGTACTGGACCAGGGCCCGGTCGGTGTGCTGTTTATTCTGCTGGTTTTTTATCAGCATTCAGCAACGAGTTGTATAAAATTAGATAAGCAGTGCAAGTGGCTGCCAAGGTCAAGCACTCAACAACAAACGCACACAGAGGCAGGCGGGGCTGGGAATCACAGAGACAAAAGACAAAATGAGAAAAACAAAGAGAAACGGCTGTGTGTGAACAGGTCTAATGAGAAAGCAGCCACCTGCTGGAAGGGAGCCACACGCACAGCCACGCTCGCCCCCCCCCCCCCCACACCCCACACCCCCCAGAAAGCAGCGCTAAAACCTGCGACAGCTGCAGAAATGCAAACACTAAGCAGGAGTTATTAAGAGAGGATCGACCCGTGAGCAACGACAAAGGGCGGGGAAAGGGTGGGAAGATAGCATGTGCCCCAAGGGCTGCACACAGAGCTTATCCATCTCTTTCCAATAAGCACGGGGCAAGGAAAAATGGCACCGTCTCCCATTCATCGAACCCGAGCCCCATTCTGCCTGAGATATACACACTTGCTCACTTTGTTATTCTAAGGGGAATGATGGCTTCTCTTGCAAGCCCAATCGATGACCCAGGCAGAATGATAGCAGGCCTGTGATTGGTCGCTGGCCTGCGGCCTGTTAAAATGGGTAGGTAAACCCACCTCCACCTGCAGCCATGTCACCCCGCCGTGGGTCCAAACCCAGAGGAGGGGAAATGATCATGAATTCAGAGCAGACGCGTTGGAACAGAGGGCTCAGAAATTGATTCTGCAACAGCGAGTGCCTGAGGGGCACTGAAGAGAGAAAATAGACACAGAAAGCAGATGGAGAGACTGAGCATGAGGGCTGCACATGACAGGCTGAGGGTGGAGAGGGTGAGAAGAGGACGGCCGGCACTGCACCTCCCACACGCACACCTCGGAACCAGCATCGCCACAGAAACACACACACTCACACACACACACACACACACACACACAATCACAGCACGGAGGCGGCGTGAAGCCCTGAGGCCAGGTTCACACCTCCACACGCCACTGCAATCACAGACACACACACACACAGAACAAACAAACGCGCACGCACACACGCAGCTCCTGCAGCGCGCAGCACCCGAAGGTGAGGGCGGAGAGGCGGGCGGAACACAACGTGCACCCACCCGCGGCAAGCGAAGGGCAAAAACATCCAAAACCACATAAAACAGACACAGAGGCCGAGAGAGAGAGAGAGAGAGAGAGAGGGAGAGAGAGAGAGGGAGCGCGAGAGAGAGAGCGAGAGCGAGAGCGAGAGCGAGAGAGAGAGAGGAACTGGGATAATCCCTCTGGCGAAGCTGGGCGCTGGAATAGCTGGCAGCGCGCTCAGCCGCGCACACAGTCACAGATAAGGCCGATTACGCGCCGGCCGGCTCTCCCCGCCAGGCCGCCGCCGCGCGGAGAGCTCGGACCCGAGCGTGACGCCCGGCGGGATGAGGCCAAGCTCAGCTCCCATCGTTTCCGCATCCCTCCCTCCCGCCTTCCGCATCCCTCCCTCCTGCCTTCCGCATCCCTCCCTCGTTTTCCCGCCTCCCCCTCTCTCCCGCCAGACAGGCATGTCACTGAGCCGCATTGCAGCGGGTGCCTGTCACTCAGGCAATGAGGCGCTCGGGCCAAAACTGAGACTAAACAGAACAAGAAACAAAAGTACCTTTTATCCAGGAAGCAGTATGGTCTGTACTTTTTGTTCTTATTATGGTACTTAGTAGTGTTTGTCTGTGGGTTCCCAACTTTATTTCCATTCTATGGTATTAATTATGTTGTTGTTAATTGTTTTATTGTAAATTGCTTTGGCAATATTGTTTATACAATGCAGTTTTGCCGATAAAGCCTTATTGAATCAAATTGAATTGATACAGCACAGAGAGGGATACACCGCAGGGATACAGCACACAGATGCCAGATTCAGCCCGAGTCTCATTACCATTATTTAAGGGCCACACCAGTCCCAAATTGTGAGACAGCACTATTTCTGCGGTCTCTGCCAGACTCCACAGTCATCGCTCCATTGTACTCGGGCGACGGACGAGATCAGGTGGCTCCCTCGTCAAAGCGCACAATGCCCCTCGTTCTCTTCAGGTAACTCAATCATGAGAAAAACACAACTGTGCTCACGGCTGAACCGCAGGCGGTTATGAGCCAGCCCCTGAGAGCCGGGCTGAGCAGCGCGGTACAGCGTCCACGCCCTCGCGGCCTCTCGTTACCGGCCGGGCCTTTTCATCCCCGTTCCCAGAGAACGGACGGAGAAAGAACAAAGCGTGGGGAGGGCGGGAGCAGCGGGCATTTTAAACCGTCTCCCACAGGTCAGCGAGCCTGCCCGTCATCCAGCTCCGCTCAGCTCGGCGGCTCCAGCCGGCTGCGTGCGGCCCGTTCCCGCGTGCGTGTGCGGAACAAGCGTTTGGGCGTAACGATGAACCTTCCGGGTGTTTGGGATGGAACGCGGAGAGGAAGTGCGGGTGCGGCTGTGCTGGGGAGGTGCAGACTGTGGTCGGACAGGTCAGACTGTGCGCTCTGCTGTGTACACTAAACAGGAGCTTTCCAACAACAAGAAGCGGAGGTGAGACGTTCCCTCCCCATCTTTCCAGAGCGCAACAGCCTCATCTGACATGACAGTTTCTCGTCAGAAGACCTGTCAATCAACCCCGATCCTCTGGGGTATTCTCTGACCCATGGCTAGACTTGTGCCAGTACACCAGTGAGGGGACTGTCTACAGTCACGGCTGTCCCGAGTAAGTTCAGCACTCACTGCCTCCATGAGCTATTTCTAGCCTGGGGTCCTCTGTCAATCAACTCCAGCAAAGATGATGCGGCAGATATTCAACAAGGTTTTCAATTTTCCACAGTCACCCACTGCTGCTTCCCTCCAAAACCGCTACCAATAGCGTTACCAGCGCCTCCACAACGGCCTGGTTCTGCTTCTACACACCACCTCCCCCCACAGAAGACAATGCGCTGAGGCAGAGAGAAAGAAATCAATACCTTCCGGAATGCACCATGGCCCAGCACACCTCTGCACAATGCACACACTGTAAGCACAGATAACACAAGAAGAACAACAACAGGGGGAAGAAGTCAAAGAACGGACAGCTGTTGGAGGAGTACGGGGGGGGGGGGTCACACACAGACGCGTTTGTGCTGGGAGCTGAGCCATCTCTACACTGGCATCAGCGCACGGGCACTGCCATTTCACTGCGCCCTGCCCCGTCCCAGTCAGTGACCAGAGAGTAGAGTACATTACATTACATTGCATTGCATTGCAGAGAGTTAGCATACGCGCTTATCCTGAACGACTTACACATCTTTTTGCACAGCATTTACGTTGCATCCATTTATACAGCTGCATGTATACTGAAGCAATGCAGGTTAAGTGCCTTGCTCAAGGGAACAACGGCAGTGTCCTACCTCGGAATCGAACCTGTGACCTTTAAGTTACTAGACCAGGTCCTTACCCATTATACAGTACCAAAGGGGACTGCTGAAAGTCTGTGCCACCGTCTGTTTGACCCCAGAAACAGCCCAGCTCAAACTGACAGATTTGTACCTCTGATCTGGTGCTCAGCCCTGGAGAGGTTCAGATCAGATCTCTCTGTCACCACGGCAACCAAAGCGAAAGCAGCAAGTGGCTTTGCTGCGGTGACCCTCGGACACTTCCCTCTGCCCTATGGCCCAGTCTCAATCGCCCGACCCGTTTACGAAGTGCGGGAATGAGACGGATCTCATCGTCACCATCCTCATCTTCGTCACCATCGGGCGACCTGAGAGGGAGGCTCACACAAAGGCCGACAGGTGCACCCAACATGGCACAGCTGTCACTCCGCCCATATTTCTCAGGGGGTGACAGCAGTCCAGCGGGCCAGGGCACCGCCCGCTTTCCCACGGGCTCTAAAAGGGGGCGGGGCAGTACAGTAACACCCCCGCCAATACAGTTCCACAAGCGAGAACAATAACGCTCACAGAGCAAACTTCCAAACGTGAAAAAAAAAACGGCCAGTAACCAAGGGAGCTCACGGGCTCGCTGGGGACGGTTTCAATGGAGGTCCCGTCTCTGCAGTGGGGGGGTGGCGGGTGATTGATGGGACAGGACTGGACCGGCGCCAGTGCGACGAAGTTACTAAGCTGGTCACACACTCACTATAACTGGGGCCTACTCTGGGCTCGTACTATTTGGCTGGTGGGGGGGGGGAGGGCACAGTAGTGATTATGGGGGATATAAAGCTGTACAGTCCTTGGGAATGAGAGGGAAGGGGTTACATATTTGTATTCATCAACTGTAAATCCAGTAATAGCCGATAGCACAAACCCTTAATCCCCAAACCCGTGCACTTCTGAGGAAGGGAAACTACACAAAACCACAAACCGACACAAGGAACATAAACTTAGGCAGTAATTAGAGTATACATTACTAAATGAGCTCAGCAGTACATGAATTTTGTATTTAACACTAAGCAACTGGGGCTATTTAAGGCAAAGCACTACAACAAGCAATTCCAGCAGAAAGTTGCTCCATATGCACAAACACACTCACTCTCACACTCACACAAACACACTCTCACACCAAGACACACACTCACACATCCACAGTCTCACACTCACACCCACACCCACACTCACACCCAACAGCAAGAAGGTTATGGTACAGTCCGAATGTTGAGCCCTCCCTGTAAGACGGACCTCGCTGGCCGTGGGGACACTTCAGGGACACTTCAGGGACATGGTGACTGTGTGGCGCATTCTGAGGCAGTCAGCCTGTGCTGAGGCAGTGGACAGAGCAGCTGAGGCAGAGTTTAAAGAGACGAGCTCCCAGACCACGTGTCCGGGAGCGGACAATGACAGGAAACGTATGAACACAGCAGGGCTATGGTACGGCCTCTCAACTGCTCAGCCCTAACCCCACCAGCGCGTATCAACAATAAAAGGACATCTTTCTCTCCCCCAGTGAGACTCACCACTGGCTGAGAGAGGGAGAAAGAGAAAGAAAATAAGAGCAAGAGAGAGAAAGAGCGATAGAGGGAGAGAGAGGGCCTGGCTGCCTGGGTTTTTATCCTTCTTCATTTGTTTTTCGGTGTTGATTTTGCTGATTGTGCAGGAAAGAGAAGAAAGAAACCCTCCTTTGTCAGCTGACGTAGCATGAGGCAATGTGGACTGCGGAGATCATGTGGTCACTCCTGCCCCTCCACTAAGAGAGACTGCAGATTAGACGCTGTATCAGGAAGGTGAATCAATTTCTTTGGTAGTAGAAGAATGTGTGGAAGGTTCTCAGAAGCCAGTGTTTCATGAAACACTGTAGGGACTCTACACAGACACATGCATCACATCCACACTAATACCCTACCGTATTTGTCCATTTTCAGAAACCATATTACATTACATAGTCTATCCTACTTTGCATCACACTGTCTGTTCATTACTCCTGATATGGTGCACAGTTCTAGGGTAAAACAACGACTCAGCATTTCAAGCGCAGGTCTGCCTTTGGAACCACTGAGTCCTGTCCAATATCCCGTTTATCTGATTCATTCCTCTTCAACAATGCCAGACAGAACCTATCTATTATTCCAGACTAAAAAAAAAACTAAAGAAAAACACTGAGGTTTAAAACAACTTCCCTGGCATTTACGTTGTCAAAGGGATAACCCAGAGTCAGACAGGGTTATGGACTTCTGACAAAAGGGCTTTAAACTGAGGTCAGGCCCAGTTGTTTTTGAACCCTTGATCCAAAAGTAATCATCCAGTGAAAACGAACAGCAGCAGAACTGAATTTTATCACACCATATTTATTGTGCAATAAAGGACTAAATACAGAGCCGGGTATGCCAAGAAAAGGCAAATGCTTATCAAAACAATGTAACAAAGTTCAAGTGGCAAGAGGACTGCGCAGACCAGAGCTAGGCCAGATTGTACCCTGTGTCCAACATACAGAACAGATGTGCAGGCTCACAAAAGCACACACTTAAACTCACGCTCCCAAGCAAATGCTCTCTCAAACACACATGCATACAAACACATTTCCATACAGGCCAGCATCCAAGCACAAGCACAAGCCCACACACGCAAGCACACGAGGTCAGGCACAAGCACCAGCACGCAAACTATTCTCTCTCTAATTCCCTCTACCTCAGTTCGGAAACGGAAATCAGGATTTCTGCCGTTAAGAGAAAAAAAATCTATAAACTGAGAGATGAGAACTGCAGCAGTCTTGATGAAGACAGTTCTCTGACCGGGAGAAGTAGTGCACACACAGCAGCTTCATTAGGGGGCTCAATTATTCTCTATCGACTAGCTGATCGCCACAGCTCAGGTCAGCCCATTCTCTTGGGCCAGTCAGAGTGCATGCTGGGAACAGGTGGGTTTAACAAGCTTTGAACAATTTCCACAATAAAAAATGAACTTCCAAAATGGCCACAGTTAGAGTATGATCATGGTTCGTTTGCTTTGATCCGATATCGATTTATACCATCATTGACATATGAAAAGCAATTTTGTAAGTCGCTTTGGATAAAAGCATCAGCACAAAGATTGAATTGCAAATTGTAACCATAAAATGGGCATATTCAGTGGCTATCTTGTAACATCACGTTTGGGTATGATAGACTTTGTAGCTTATAGACTTTACAGCTATGCAGAACAGTTCTTATTGCAGTGCTTAATTATGAACCTAATGTTAATGGGGAAATGGTTTAAGAAAAGAAATCTATCAATAAAATATTATGTGGCACTTCTTTTCTGTGCTGAAAGCAGCATCTAAAAAACCACTGAACCAAAAGTACTTCAAAGTCTGAATTCATCAATAGTCCAGGTTTCTATTGGTCAAGCACTCTCTTCATTAAAGATGCAAGTCAAATAACGGTGTCCACAAAGAAAATCAATAACGCAATGAAATAGGAATTGCATTTGCGGCCTAAAAACACAGACAGTGTTTTAGTCTGCTTCTTCAATGTTAACCTGCAGTAGCCATTCAATGGGGAGAACACAGGCTTACACACAGCCACGTTTAGATACGTCCGATGGTACTGAAGTGATCGCTCATGACCTCATACCCTGGAGAGACAGCGATGATGTCACAATTGTCCTCCACACACCAGATCAAAAGCAAGTTACAGAATCTTTTCTCTTATTGACATCTAACCAAAAGCTATAAACAAAGCCTGCTGTGAATGGTACCAACACAAGACCAAGCTAGCGCTTTACATGACAATATACCTCATTGCTCTCAAAAATGGAAAATAAGCATAACCAGAATTAATCTGGAAGAAAGTCAGAAATATCTTTTATTTCCTGCTATTTTTTCAAATAATGTCAAATGTTGCATTTCACATGTAGAGACAGTATGAGCTTGTGACAACCATGCTGTCAAAAAAGAAAGACAAGTCATCTCGCCAAGCCTGCTATACTTCGGCTGCAATATTCAGACTAGAAAACAATAAAATAATTCATTTTCACCAATTTAAAAAATCATTCCGAACTACAGTGTGGTGTACAGCTGGAGGCTGTCGAACAACAGAACAAGATTTGGTTGTTTCGCAACTTTTAAGACCGCAAACTTATTTTTAACACAGCTTTGCCAAATTTAGAAATTAGTGACTAGAAAGCATCGAGTAAAATACAGTCAGCTGCCTCTTTGGGACAGGAACCACTGTCCTCTTCCTCAAGGGGTAAAATATCCCCATTGCTACTGCAGAGGTGATGTGGGAATTCACTAACCTAATGCGGACCTGGACCATGCACTCAGTCTGAAGACAAATGTGTTTATAAATTAAGATGCTAACTGTTGACGAGACCTAGAAGATTGGATAATGTACCCATAACTGAACCAGTGCTCTCTAGTACAAAAAGCACAAGCATGGTCACAGTCCCTTCTCAGTGACCAACTTCCACATGAGGACATGCCTTAGTCATGCACCGGCCTATTGATGGCTCAGCCCACATGCTCTCCAGTGAAGAGCCTGCTACAAGCCCCCATCCCCCTGACACTACCAGCAGCCAGCAAAGCACCAGTTTCAAACCCCGCCTGGGTTACAGCAGCCAGCGCAACATCAGCTCTAATCCCAGACAGGCTTAGAGCAGCCAGCAGGACGTCAGATCCAGACCAGGTGAGGAGCGTTAGAGCAGCTAGCAACATATCAATTAACCAACAAAACAAAACAAAAAAGGAAATAATGTGATTTCACAGATAGTGAGTCAAACAAATGAAAAAAAACAACATGAGGCAACAAAGCAACAGCAGTGCCATTATAAGTAAAAAAAGAGGGAGGGGTGCAGTGGGGGTGCACTTGACAGCCTCCATCTTCCTCCTCCAGCAGGCCACTGCTGTGGTCAACAACAAGCACGGAGGATATCTGGCAGCTGAGGCTGCTGAACGCTGAGCTCGGGCGCTGGCAGGCACAGAGGGAGGCCAACTCCACAGCTGCTCTGTTTGATGTAGCACTGCCTGTTACCAATGGCTTTGATTTGACTATTCACACAAATCCCTTCGCTAGACTCCATCTATTCAAGGTGACTTTAAAAGGCCGAGATTTTTTTGTAGTGCAAATGATGATATAACAGGGACGTGACCGACAGCTTGATGAACCGCCGTGTGCAGACGAGGGGAAAAAGAGTGTGTGATAGATTGAGAGGGATTGAGAGAGAAAGAGAATGAAAGAGGGAAGGAGGGTGTTGCTTTGGAAGGGGGGGGGGTAACAAAACCTAACTGGGAGGAGCATTCACCATTTAAACAAGATGAAAGCTACAGTGTACCACAAATCATTATCCTAGATCACTTCATCCATCACAGATGGAAATTCAGCTTGTTCCCAGAAGAGACTAATTATTCACTCTGAGTCACAGGCACTGCTGAAATGGCCCCCAAAACAAAGTTCGACCACAAACGTTTGCCTACAATATCCCAGCCTGCCACACCATACAAATCCTACGCCACACAGGTATCTCAGGCTGGGTGCATGTCTTTGTCCATGGTGAGTAGTGAACAGTAAAATCAGCAAGCGATTTAACAGAAATAAATCTGGCTTTTTGATCCCACAGCAGGAAGCAAGTCAGGTGGTGACCAGGGTTGTGTGGGTATTCCATAATGCCAGATTATGAAGTTCTGAAGCTATACAACGGTATGGTTTTCAGTCCTGCAGCATTAACTCCTGGTTTTTAAAATGATTTATGCATAGGCTCATTTTCTGTTAAGCTCATTTTGGAATTAATTTACTTTAGGGATACACAATTATAGCGCACTTCATTGCCAAAAATATTTAACTGGCAGAAGTGTAGTGGTAACAGTAAGCAGCAATGCGGGAGACCCAATAATATGGCCAACGATGGAACTACTTTTTAAATTCCTGAAAATAATCACCCGTTGGATTGGACATTAATAGAGTAACTCTGAAGGAGTTACACCCAGAAGGCCATTCTTAAATTTACAACCAACCATCAGGAAATCAGACCCTGCAAAAAATCCAAAGGAACACAAGAGACAACATAAAGCCTTCCCCTGACCTTTAGCCTTAACATGCAAACATCTGAAAAGAAAGGCCTGCAAGACCTCAAAGAATGAGAAAAGGTAGTTTTTTTATGTAAATAAATAATCTTTTAGAGCTGTTGTTAATCCTCTTCAGAGGGAATAAAACAGATGACCACCTTGACTTTTGTGCCTTTAGCTCTCATGACTTATCGGCTATTGTGACTTTTTCCTTGTCCCCAGAAATGGCTTTTCATTTAATGTAGCAGGACTGAAACAGACAAATGCGAACTTTATCCCATTACCCATGATGCCATACACCACTGTCTCAATCACACAGAGCACCTGGGATGGGAGAAAGCTGTCCTCGGGCAGGGCGGGGGGGGGGGGGGGGGGGGGGGGGGGGTCGTCTGACCACAAGCTGACTCTCACCTCCATATCTCAAAGTGCAGCAAGAAACAGGCACAGTATTCAAAAAAACAAGACCAGTGCTGCTTATAACATTCAGTCAATAAAGTCAAGAGTGGGACAAAAAATGCCCCGATATTGGATTGTTTGGATTGTTTGGTTTTCCTCCAAAGGTCTCCAATTGTAAAAGATTTCTTAACTCTGTACTGGCTTTGATGTTATGTAGTGCCATAGTTTCATTAACACCTTGTGTAAATATTGTGCAAGACACACTCAGTGTCCCTTATGTTCCTAAGTAAATGTTAACTCAGGTCAAATTACGGTTATTTACTCCAAGGCAAATATAATAGTCATAATGAGCTGTCAAACAGCTTTAAGCTCCAAAGGAAAAATATAAGCTTAGGGAAAATTCCTTTGCCTCTGGTCGTTTCCACAGCAAACGTGTGTCCTGCTATTTTAGCCCCGATAACAAAGGGAAGCCCACTAGTACAAATAAATCTTACTAGGTTATGACACTTTCACAACTAGAACAGTGCACTGCAAGATCTCCACACACAAATGTGCGCACACACACACACACACAGGTTTCTCAGTCCCTAGTTCCAACGGCACACATCTATCGGGTTTCATCTCATCCACACAACGGCAAATGATCCACTCATTAGCATTCAGATGCGCCGCCAGCGCCTGCATTTTCGTCCAATGAAAATGCTCGCTGTGGGCCCAGTGCGCTCTTCTGAAGCAAAACACGGCCGTGAGCAGTTTCATCGTCTTACACAAGACAGGCACAAATCAGACCCAAGGTTATTTTATTGCACCCACAGCTCTCTTATCACCCTTCTTAAAATTGCTCTTATCTGACCCGGTGAACAATGCACTTTTGCCCACTCCGCTTCAGAACAGGCCCCGACATCAAAACACCACCACACCGCCGCCTGGCAGGAGGATGCATTGATCCGAATAACACTACTGCTTTAATATCAGGGCGGGAAACAGATGAACACCTCTCCCAGGAACCGTGACGGGTACAGGATGGGCACTGACAGCATTATTTGTATGTGCCACAGGCAGAGATGCCAGAGAAAGCCATCCTCTCCCCGTCCAGATAGAAAGAGCACTGCCTCCCACAGAAACATGTAGAGCGGGCCGGAGTCTGGCTGTCCAGGCACTGAGGTTAATCCAATTACATCCCCGCTTCCCCTCTCACACTTCTACGCACACTCAGCCTCCTCTCGCCCCCTTTATGAAGCTCTGCTCACCGGCCTCAGCCAATAATGTGGCATTTGGTGAACCTGGGGTGTACTGAGGAATCCTAAGTAGGAGAGGGAGGAGGAATCGTGGGGAAGAAAGCAGTAGACTACTGACTCTAGCAAATACCTCGACAAGGCAAGAAAAACAGAATCCAGGGGTAAAACAGTAAGAGAGAAATTGGAATGACATGCATCTAACTGGTAAATTAGAGTGCTAAATAACCCGGATTTATATAACCCAGGAAAAGCTTTTACAGATGACTGCACTGAATGTAATCAAATCTCAATATAAATCTGTAGCTCTCAAAAATGTCTGGACCAAAAGTTTTGTTACTTTAGCATCAGACAAGGGACAGTCAACACAGGAAGGGACAAGTGTTCAGAGCGAGTGCACGGATCTGGGCAAAGATGCTGCACCTCGAGATTCTGAGGTCACTGCGCTCCGCGTTTGCAGACATACGGGGAGAGACGCAGCACCGCAAGAGGTGATCGTGCGTCCACTGCTGAATCAGCGGCCGAGTTATGCAACGCTCGTGTTTCTCAAAAGACGCGAGACACATTTTTTTACAGTGAGATACTTCACGGCCCAAAAGCTCTCTTTATAACACAAGACTTGTTGCTCTTTATTTTTTAAATAAATTAACTGTTCATAGGCGACTTTTCAATTTGTTAGGGCTAAGGTCTCCTTTTTTAAAGCCCGCCGCAATTTGGACTTCAAGTGGTTTGACAACGGCGCGACAATGACAGGTCGCTTTTCCATCCACACTTCGCTTCATTCGCTCATAATCAGTCAATCACATCCGTCTTTCGGCCCGCTCGGTTTCACACTGAATGCTAAGTGTTTGTTCGAAAAGGAAACAACATGTGCCCAAGGCTAAGTATTTTATTACCTAAAATAAAAGAACGTAAAATGTAGGTGTTATGCACACTTAACTGCTCTTATCTGACTCCATAAACATACCTGACTTTTGCCCACTACACATCAGATGTATAAATTCCGAGAAATAAAGCATTTTTCCAAATTCATGTATGGTTTACGGCTGATCAACAGGTCAGAGTGGCACACATATAAATGCCTGCAATAATACCCAGAATCATCGAAGCGCGTCATCGTCTCATAATGTTTTCCTCACTTGTGCCAGCTGTTCTGTGAGCAGTGTACACTGGTGCATCTGGCATCACTGGCATCACTGGCATCACCGGTGCCCACAGTCTGTCACATTCAACAAGTGTTCATGCATTTCCAATCCCGTGTGCTACTGCATGTTAAACGCTTCACATGACAGCTGCATTTCCTGAAATTCTGAGAGATCTGTGGTGAGGCAATCGCATTTATATTGAATCTGCTCACAAGATATAGCCCACGCACATCAGAACACACATACATTTGGTTACTAGTTAAAATATATGAATGTTCATTATTCTTGCATGAACTAGTTCTGCGTGTACTGTTCGGTCAAGGCAAGATGAAGAGTGGACAGACAGACGGGCATTGTGTGCAAATCCAGCTGTGCAGCTAATCTCGCCATCGTTAATGTCACTTCTTCCAAATAAAAAAGGATAAAATTACACTGGCATTGATAACCCATACACTTACAAAGTATTTTTGCTTCTGAGAATAATGTGAAACGTGACAATGATTATATTAAAGCGCGTTGTTTCATCTTCAAAGACACATTGAAGCGCTTTTTTTTAATTTAGAAACTGTGCTGCTGCCTGGAAAATGGTTGAATTGTCATCAACTTTGTACACATTCAGTCAGTAACAGATTAACTTCGTCAGCGTTATGTGCACCACGTCCAGCAAGTGATTTGGCTACAAGTGAACTTACCAAAGTTTGCTCATACTGTAGAGCCCGCTGGTCGGTCCCGTCCCCTGCCATGGCTGCGCTCAACTCAAGCTGCCGGCAGAAATGCCAGCGAAATGAGGGAAAAGTGAATTGTTTCACACGCTTAAACAAAACACACCGACTACCAGGGTGCCCTGGAACAGAAAACTGATTCGAGGGCCGCGGATGCCTGTTGTTTTGACGCGGAATCCTTGCATAACTTCACTGAATGTTGAGATCCTACATTTTATATCCCTGATTTTTTCGCAGAATCCACGCCGAGGCGGGACTTGTGGGACTTGAGTAATCGGCACACCCCCTTTTTCCTGTTGAAGTGGTACAGTCGGCGTCTGAAGTTTTTGAGTCGCACAATTCCAGTTTTACCTACTAAGGGATGTGGACGTTTACTATAATTAAGACATTATATGCGTGCCTGCGTCTTTTCAAACAGTCACGGCCTTCTGACCATTTTCCATAACATAAATAAAACCCTGACAATCATACAGGAAGTCAAGTAAAGAAAACGGGAAACTAAATGACATCTTGAGGGCTGTCAAAAGTGTCTTGCGAAGAGCTTTCTGCACGTTAAGCTAATTAAATAAAACTGAAGTTTCAATGATAGACAATACAACAAGACATGGCGTTTGAGATTTGACACTGGATCCGATTTTCATAATACAGTTTTATTGATTATGTGATATTTTTTTTTTTTTTTGCATCTACAATAAAATCGCCTGGTGGTCTAAAGTGAAAAAATATTTACATGCCATCCATTCAGGTCACTTATCAGGTTATTGTAGTATAAAGAAATGCCACGGTATGCATAAGGCTAATCAGAGGAGAGGCTGTGGAAAATACACCTCAAATGAATTGTCTGTAACACCTTTAAAGTGTGTCCGAATGATCAATGATCTGAGAAGTGGATTGTTTCACAGATACCCTGAGAAAAATTGAATTACACTTTGGTTGTCAAGGGGTATTACAGTTCTGTTCAATGACAATACAGGCTCAATTCGGTTTATAAAAATTTTTCATTTTTCAGTGCACTGCCTTAACGAGGCAATAGACTGCCTGGATAATCACTTAGAAAATTATATTTAAGGTTATATTTAAATATTTTTGAATATGTTGAATTAAAAAAAAAACTTTGCTAGTTACAGTGTTTTTTCTACAAAACTCCACATTTGTAAATAATTCCAAATGGATGAAACTGTTCTCCCTGATGAAGGGAAACTGTTTTATGTATTTTATGTAGGCAAAGACTTCTCCCCCAAAACACTGTGCTAAGACAATCAATTTGGGCTTGTGTTCTCAAAGGATCTCCAGTGAAGAGAATTAACTGCTTTAGGTTTCTGCTTATGCTTGTACTTTAAATCACATACAGAATGAATATGTGGGACACAGATCGGTTGTAATTATGAATGGATCTAAATGCAGGCATTTTTGTGATAAGTCTAGGTCTAATTGCTGCTGTCGGAGAAGTAAGGATTCAGTCTTTGCTAAATCCTCCAGATTTCCTGAAAACTCCACATCCAGAGATCTCTACCAAAAGTATTCAGACCAGAATGCAGTTGGTTAGCCACCAGCTGGGCACACTGGTCTTAACCATGCCTGTCCCCTACCCATACCCTGAGGGAGCATTGGTGTGGCCACTTTGTTCTTCAGTACAAAGACACAGTGAGGCTTTATAGAGCTAAATCCACCCCGCTGCCCATGTTTAGTGGTCTATGTGTCAGCTGGGGTCTTAATTATATTACTGGAAGAATTAATCTGATGGAAACCTAAGTCGGTTTTAGGACCAAGGACCAGGAGTGGACACTGCTAGTTCTTCAATATGATGAAAATAGCATGGGATGAGAGACAGAGCAAAGACTGGAGACTAATCTTTGGATAATTAGTCTTCACAGAGACAGAGAGAAAATCCTAAACTATCCTAAATTTCTGCATCCTGAAATCAAAGTGTTGCATACAGGAGAAATGGACCAATGTTTTTGCACATAAAAAAGGTCGGAAGAGGAAAGGCAAGGGATCTCAGAGATAATGTATTTCTCCCATTCCAGCTAAATAAATGTAAAAGTTAATTTGGAACTGCTGTCGTCCTCTGTGATCTCTATGCGATCCCTTCTCAGATTAACGTTTTCCATCGACTGTAAACGCAACTCCAGCAAATCGGCTGTTTCAGCATCAGAAGACCACGGAACAAGGGTCGTGGAGCGGGCATGACCCATTTCATTCCAATACAGAGTGGAACACTTCCTCACCGCTTTCACCAGGATCACTGTTTGTGAAACTCCTCCAGGCTCTGTGTGTTAAGAGAGCTGTTTAATGTTCTCATGAGGAGACAAAGAACGTGTGGCATCGGACAAACACATCCATAGCTTGATTCATTTTATTTTTTTGAAGTGCCTGGAAACCATTCTTTCTAAGAGAGTGAAAACACACACACACACACACACACACACACAAAGGCCTTGATCAAATAATGCTAATAATTATTTGAATGTGTTTTCCTTGATCTTTCATTGTCTGGTTGTGTACGTTTCCTGCACGGGCTGTCGGGGCAGAAGTAACTGATGTGCCGGAATGGTTCTCTCCTCCTTTGTCTCCCCAAACACTCGTATTCCGCCTTCCAATTACCGCACAAGGGCCCCGTTCGGATCAATTCATCACCCGCACACTCCACACTCCATCATCAAACAAAGGTCTGAATTCCTTTTCCAATATATGTAGCAGTGTTAATAATTATGCGATCTCCCTTGTTGCTCTGTTTGACTTCTGGAAACAGTACAGAGAGAGGATTGATTAAGCTGATGACAAAAAATCCTTTGGTGCAGCCAGCATTTATCGAAATGTGCATAAATCTGAGTTAGAACAAGTCCATTATACTCTTGCATGCGTTAAAACAAATCTTCAAGCAGGTCACAACATAGCCGCAGTGTTTTGTGTTACGCTATATATGTTAGGGAATTTGAAAAAGTCATACGATACAATAGGTGTTTGGTTGCTCTTATGTTATCCTATCATTACTTTTATGGTTCTTTATTATTTAATTTATTAGGCAATGTAAGTAAGATTTCCTTCTGATCATTTTAAGTACTACATATGCACCCTGTTGAATTGACTGAGAATTACTGCTGATGTCTCCGGTGTTTTTCCATTATCATCACTGTTGTTATCCTCGCCATAATCACCTTCATCCAAACTATTTATGTACATGAAGCTGTTATGCAAAAAGAAAAAATGCAAACCCAAAATGATCTTTGCTAATCCCTTCTAAGCAATACACTTTGACTGCAAACATTGCTCACATTTTGAGGTCATTTATCTCAGTGTGAAAGAATGAAGTGTCGTAGTTATCTTTATCTTAACAGCACGGTTCCAATAAACTCATGGAGTAAGCTGTTGTGATAGTAAGTGGGGAGAATTTAGGGGAAAGTATTTTTCCAGTCAATGAAGTTACCTTGAAACACAGAGGAAAATCAATGCTATTGATCAACATGTTTCCCAGTGCAGCATCTAATCCAGGGGCCTGCTAGCAATGAATCAGAGTCGTGTGATCCCTTTGGAACTGCACATTAAATGTTGCGCCAAGTGAAAATGTGTGCAGCAGTAATGGTAATGTAAAATCCAATCAGCAATAACACCATAACTTTATGTTCTCCTGAAACCCAGGAATTCATTTCCGTCCCCTATAGGGGACAGAAGTCTCGGGTCATAATCTCATGAACCATATATACTACTATGCTGAAACCTACACTGCAAGGGACATTCAATAAAAATAAAATTAATAATATTTTTGAAGGTATTTTCACTGCAACATGTTTTTTTGTCATCCAAGACACTTGTAACATGTCAAAAAATGTTAATAATTGAACTTTTCTTCTGCTTGCGCTATCTATCTGTCTTCACAGGGAGATTTACCAAGCTCTGTACAATATGCCTACCACGTTTCACATTTTCATGTGTTGGCTTAGAGATATGGAATTGCATTATGAAGTGATACACATACAGGAGTCTCTTTTGAATTAGTCTAGCCCTTCAAACCCTGCCCCACCTTTCCTTTGACCAAACAGAAAATTTTCAAAAATATCCAGAAAAGGGAAGCTGTGGGTAAGGCGGGTGGGTGCAGTACATGGGGTAGCCGATGCTCAAGCCAAATAGAAATCCCCTCGGATGGGTGGGGGTTAGATCCCCTGCTGTGGCACCTTCTGAGCTGTGATCCCTTCTCTGTTACCCTCTTCGCTTTCTATGTGTCTGAATGAAGCAAAAAAGGAGAAAGGAGGGGGGCTGTCTGCTCTCCTGATTGTAAAAAAGGAGATGTGGCCAATCACGCATCACTGCACCGGACTCTGCACCGCACAGCAGGGGTACGGTGGCATTAGCCCACCTGGGAACTGAACCCGCAGCCTCACGGAAGACTGCTATAACTAAATACATTTTGAGCAATACTTAATTAGGAAGCCATATTGTGACCACTTCAGAGGGCAACAAGATGTAAAAAAACTGCCTCACAGAGAAATGTATGAAATACTTAAATGGCCCAGTCTTTTGCTGGTGCCCTCCTAGCAAGAAGAATGCTGAAGTGTATGTGACCTGGGGGGGGGGGGGGGGGTATGGGGTTGGGGAAAGCACAGCAAAGGTGCTCAGAGTAGGAGCATTCCTGTCCAAACTTTCACACAAAGAAAGAGAATGGAGGTCAGCAAACAAAAGAACAATGGCAGGAGAATGGTATGTTCTTATATATATATCCACACACACACACACACACACATAAACATTTATACACACAGACACACAGACACACGCATAAACATTTATACACACACACACACACACACACACACACACACAAGCATGCACATTCACACACACACACACACACAAGTACATAATCATTCTCTATCATTTTTTCTCTCTCTCTTCTCTTTCTTTCTGTGCTGGGGCATTAGGCGTTAGGACTAGCATGAAGGTATTATGAGGGAATAAAAACTTAACAGAAAAAGAATCATAAAGATTTGCATCATTACATATATATATATATATATATATTATCAGTGTTTCAAGAAAGTCGTTGGCACAGTTCAATGCCTGAACTTAACTATCCTGACATTTCTCACTAAGATAACCTCAACAACTTAAGTAAATTATTTCTTTTTAGTGCATTTAGGATGTCCATCACAGTGTTTCCCATCCTGATGTTAGGAGTCTCTACGCCAACTCGACCAGTCAGCTTCCACTTGGAGGGTTTTGAGGGCAGCGCGTCCTGTTTGTGCATGGGGCTCTCTATGTGGCATATCAATTAAGCTCACACGCGACCGCTTTCCCAGCTCATTAACAAAAGCAGAGAGCGCTTCTCTCCTTCTGTGGTTAGCCACATGGGGGCATTCTTGTGCTGTAGGCATGTGATGATTTTAGATAGAGCCGGAAGGAAAGAGAGTATTCTGCACAACAGAGAGCATTTTACTCAACCCTCTGTGCTTTTGAGGTGAGTACAGGGGAGTAGAAGGTAGGGGTTAGGAGGTCTGTTTATCTTGCTCCAGGGAAACAGGAGGGAGTGTAATGCTGAATAATAAATGGGCAAAGACGGGAAATTCAGAGAAGAGGAGATCTGGAGAAGTAGGAGAATAGGGAAATGGAAGTGAAGGAATTAGAGAACTGGCGATTATGCAAATTTGTCTCTGGGAGTTTCCATGTGCCATTTATAATGTCCTCTATGTGCAACATCTGCTCTGTGTTCTGGGTAGAACATATGAATCACCTGCTCTATGCAACTTGCTTAGTTACAGATTTACCGGGGTACACTTTCAACACATTCACATACACAGACAAATTACATGGACAGAAGGTCTCAAATGAACAGACTATGAGCCCAGAATAAATGCAACACTGCAACACCCCTTGTTTTATATCTGTGCCCGTGTATCGTGTTCGCTAACACTGTGGATCACACGCACACCCAACCAGGAAGGGATGTGAAGGGTGCACTGCTAATGTGGACCTCCTAGAACAATGTACTCACCCTGGAGAGCTAAAGTAAATATTCAGTTGTATAAATTGATCTCTTGAAATCTGAGAGTCGTACACCGTGTTCTGGATAAGGGCGTCTCCTGAGCATTAAATAATAGAATGATTCTCTGTTCTCCCATTACACTGTATTAAGGTAGATTACCATGGAGAGGCCAGAACTCAGTGAATCTGTGAGGCCCTCAGGAGCCATGCTGACTTCAGTGGTCTGTAGGAATGAAAGATTCGACAGAATAAATAATAAATGAATGAAGGCTGTGATCCTGCTTGTTTGAGAGGGTATTCATCTCTTTGATGGCTGAACAGAATTAAGAATGTTCAATGTTTTTAACGGGGTGAGAGTAAAGCATTCAGATTCAGATTTTAAAATGACACTGTCATTGATCTAGTGTTCGCATTCTGATTGTGAAATTACATGTTTAGACTTTAACCCATAATGCACTGTTGCTGTGCCTGTTCATGTTACACCTGCAGCTTCATCACAATCACCTGATGCAGCTGTTAATTATTTCTGCTTCCTGTCCCTCAGTTCATGGCAGGCAGCAACATAGACTGCTGCTAACTCGCTCTCTCTCTCTCTCTTTCTCTCTCTCACTGTACTCAGACATGCAGGTCAGGAATAGAAAGACTCTGTCACTGAGTAACACTCTGTAAATAAGAATGAGTTTCTTCTAACAAATACGATACCTCATTGAGGATATTCTCCATTCTCTTGGGGGGTCCAGAATTCCTCAACAGATCACCTTTACTGTGGGTGATGAGTGTGAGCTGATTGGTGACGTCACAGAAATGTACAATAAATTCCCATCCTGTGCTAGCTGGGTAATTATTTCTAATTATAAGTTCCATATTTCCAAACCTCCATGGTGGCCCCCATTGTTTTTCTCACTGCTTGATATTAGAGTTTTTTTTTTTTTTTTAAATAAACATCAATCAAAGCAATAAGTAAACTAATAATAATGAAAAGTTGGTGAGTTGAACTGATGCACTTGTTATACGTCGCTCTGGATAAGCGCACCTGCTAAATGCCTGTAATGTAATGTAATGAGTTGTATTCTGGGATTTCATGAAAACATTTCCTTGCAGACTATTCCCCAAAATGTGACAAGCTGACAGACTGACATTATCTGGCAGTTAGTGGCACTATGCTGTGTGTGTGTGTGTGTGTGTGTGTGTGTGTGTGTGCATTTGTCTGTATGTGTGTGTCAGTCTCAGCGTTATAGATGATTTTTTCTATTAGTTTGTGAAAAGTAGAGAGAGAATATAACTTTTTTATGTATTCATTTTATGGCTTAAAACATTCAAGATAAAGTGTGTCTATGTATGTGTTGTGCGGTGGTGTTGCACAAAATCCACTGGCCGTCAGGTTTATTTTAAGGTCACTGAAGCTTGCCGGTTGTACCCTTTGTAATTTGGTGTAGTTAGCATGTGAGGGGTGTAAATGTGAATGGTAATGTGGTGACATGGACAGAAACCAGCTGGACTCTTGGTAATTAAAGCTCTCACCATTGCTCTCAGTTCAATTTTTCAACTTCAGGTTCTTTATTGACATGACATATTTCAATACTTTGCCAAAACCTTTGCACCTAACAATGGTTAAAAAAGTAATATTCTGTACAATCACGGTGTATTTTAAAATATGTCACACAAAATAATTATTAACTTAATTCAGTTTAGATAAAAAGATAAACAAAAATGGATAAATAATGTGTATGCTTCCTGTGGACAATTAGTTTTATATTCATCCATCCATTATCTATACCCACTTATGGCAGGGTTGCAGGGGTGCTGGAGCCTATCCCAGCGTGCATTGGGTGAGAGGCAGGAACACACCCTGAACAGGCCGCCATTCTATCGCAGGGCACACACACCATTCACTCACACAGTCATACCTATGGGCAATTTAGAGTCTTCAATTAACCTATGTGCACGTTTGTAGACTGTGGGAGGAAACCAGAGTACCCAGAGGAAACCCGTGCAAACATGGGGAACTCCACACAGAAAGACCCAGGCCTGATTCAAACGCAGGGCTTTCTTGCTGTGAAGCAATAGCGCATCACTGTGCCACCTCAGTTTTATATTCATGTCTTCAATGAAATTTGCCACTACATTGTGTCCTGATCAGCAATATCTCTACATCCTTATGATGTCACAAACTACATAAATTCCAAACATTCATTCAACATTCAATATATCTCATTCATATGAGAGATAATCCTGGGGGGTTAAATCCAGTTGCTAAGAGGTCCCCTAAAAATACAATTGCACATAGATATGGACAGAAAAGAGGTCAAAAAGAAAGACTGAAGTTGGTGGAGAGAAAAAACTGATGTGCATATGGGGAAGTCTTTTTTTTCTATTATTAATTTTCACCATATCCACAATTTAAAAATTGAGAGAGTGAATGAGCAGAAAAAAAGTGGTTAAGAAGGAAGAAAGAAAGATGAATGCAAAGAAGACAAACAGAGGAGGAGACACGTGAATATAAGACAAACGTAAGGAATGAAGGAATCACTGCACACTACAGAACAGAATTGCTAAAGCCTACATCTGCAGAGCCCAACACCCTTCACCCCTGAACCTGAATTATTGTATCAGTCATTTCACTCATTTTTAAAGAATCATGCATGTAACTGCAAGAGATGTAGGGAAATACCTACTTTGCAAAGTTCAGCCGGTATGTTAAACTGAAACATTTCCCAGCGCCGCCGGAATCGGATATAATTGTAACTGCCAGTGGAGACCGTGAAAGAACCGTGCAAGGCTGGTTAAGGTGTGCAGTGACAGCGCACAGGGACCGAGCAGGCAGTTATCATTGCGCTGCAAGCGCTATGGGCCACAGTCATCAATCACTGCGTCCCTTGAGTAGAAAGGGAATTTCAGCCAATATCAGGTCCAATTAGCGAGGCAGTGAATCACAGTACAAAAGAACGTAAACATCCGCACGCCTTGTTGGCCACCATGAGAGCCCCCAACAACCTCCAACCGCCCAGCATCCCGCACTTCCCCAGCCTTTCCACCTCCACTCAAAACACTTACCCAGAACGCACGATATTACATTTCCCCAGCAATGCAATAGAGGCAACGTGATCTATGACATCGGAAACAAACCAAGGGGTAAAGATGTCCCTGCTTCAAGCAGCGGGTGCCCCTGTGACGAGTTCACAAAGTTGTCGATGTTGACAGACGAATGCGTCCACCGGAGAGCCACTTCCAGTAGAAAACACTATAAACACCTCATGTAATAGATAAGGCAATTTTATGGTCGTTTCGCAAGTTAGCCAGCGCAGGCAATGACCCCGGCAATCATCAATTGTTTATGACAGGTGTTAACTTGACGTTTTTAAATAGCCACCATATATCACCGCTAGGTATAAGGTAGGAGTCTTTATGTTTGAATCAGTGGAGCTGGACGTCTCTTGCAGGCAGAATCTTTCAGTTCATTTTGAAAACTCGAAAGCCGAAAATTCTGTGGTTATGATTTTCCGGATGAGAATGGTCCCTAGCTCTAGGCTTGAGCTGCATGCGGATCTTTTGATCTTGTGCGAGAGCGATGAGGGCCACGAGATGAAGGTGGAAGCAGGTTGATGATTAGCTGCCACTGTACTTACATTTCTCCTCCGGCGTCTTTGCTTGTGTTATTCCTAATTATAGTCCCAAACGGCGTGTTACTCCAGTCACCTGTGCCGTTTCATCTCTGCGGCACGTGAGGAAGAGGATGAGACGAAGGTGTCGACACAAACTCAACAGGCTGATGCAGACAAAGCGTTGACCCGCAACACAAAGTTAACTCTTGTTTTCCATCAGTATGTGCCACACAAAGCGGGATGGACTAACGTATCAGACACAAACCATCTTTCTCGTCTAAATTTTGATCAGTGATTTCCTGTTGCTGCTGCTTCACCAGCTGCCGAGTGCGTGCTGCTGCGAATTACGCACCCACGACATAACTTAAAAACGCGTATCTGAAGGGTCATTCCTCACCCAGTTAACAACCGGCCAAACGAATACAGGAGAACCTGCGAGTAGATCCGGCTTGTGCGTGTCTTTTTGGAAACTGAATGAGTCCCTAACAGGCAGCCGGGAGACTCTTCCCCGAGGGTTGCATCGACTGTGTGTTGCAATGCGGGCTCCGTCGTCTGACACTGTTCTGTGGATTTCTTCAATATAGAAAGATATCATTCATGGGGAACATATTCATTTTCGTTATGAAACGTCACTGAAGTTATCAGCACAGACAGCGATCTGCTGTGCTCTCCCCGGACTGCCTTCAGTCACGAGAAATAGAGTGAGTGACAGCTGCTATCAGTGGCGGATTTTCCACACCGAAGTGTCTCTTCAGCATTCAACCATCCCTCAGTAGTTAGCTTACACTGCACGAACGCACACGCGCTTAAAGAACAACTTTGATTTGTGAATGGATGTGATGCAGTAGATAAAGCATAGGGTTGGCTGGGAAACAAACAGCTAGATGAACACCAGGCAAAAATATACGTAGCCTACGCGCACTTTCGCGTGCGTGCGTATGATATAAATGATGTAGCCCGTGATCCATGTTTTGGAGCTGTCCATGGTGTCACGCCCAGACGGTCTCTGCTGAGCAGGGGCTCTGTTCGAAGAAATGAAAATGTTGCTGGCATAGCGCAGCGATAGAGCCCCGGGTGCTACCCTGTGAATCCATCCTGTGAAGATTGATTCTGCTGTAAAGTGAGTTTGATTCCCAGCAATGTTTTTCAGCCTCGGTCGGGAGGAGACGAATTTAAGAGTTTGGAAAGGGAGGTCTCCCTTGGACAGACACGGGAACACGTAAACTAATAGGCTAATAGGGGCACTCTATTATGGTCATTAGATTCAAGTTTTCTGGCTATTTCGTTTAGCGCCAGCAACAGTGTCGAAAACGTATAAAGTTTTCACTGGAGTGTTAATGTCTTGCTATAAATCAACAATCTTTGATTCATTCAAGACGTTGAACGCGTTCATTCAAGACGTTGAATGTAAAAATCACCACAGCAACCCGGCCACAAGTTTCGAATTTCCTTTTCCTTGGTTGAAGGGAAAACCCTGGCAAATGTGAACGACGATTAGCAGGACCAAAGGTATCTTGGACAATGACGTCAATCCCCTCTTTCCAGTTGAATTCGGATTCGCTGTCATCTGACTGAGCAAAGGGCGCAGCTATTGACCTGGTCGGCCACCATGTAGACTGTTGTTCACTGCCAGGACGCTGGAAATGCTATGTTCAAGAAAAGTTCTGTACGCATATCCAGCCATGTTGTTTAGAATTGCCTGAAATGATTTGAATTCAATTATTCACAGCCGAGTATATTTAGTGTATTAGTCATATTGTTTAAATTTCGTAGGCTATTTGACAGAGCAGCTAAAAATAAATTAAACACCGTTTCAACTTCCAACTGCTTGAACAGCTTAAAGGCAATTCCATTATGGAAAATATTTGGGAAATATTTGAAGCAGTGATATCCTATATTTGAGAAGAACTGATTCCGCCGTGCATTCCGACTGCAATCGGAGTTTTAAATTAATTTGGTGCCGAATTTGAGTGAATATAATCGCAATGTGCTTGTCTTATTTTTTGCGGAAATGAAAAAAAAAACTATTATTTTCTTTAGCCTATTCAAAGTTAAGGACAAATGCATTATAGTTTGAATGGAAATGCAACGTCACACACACACGAGTGAATATTTAAAAGGTGAGAATTATGCTACGGAATTTATACAATATGAAATGCACCACAGTCAAATTTCAAATCACTACTGTTTTGATGCAATATACATATTTGGAAGCGCCGACCAATATCTAAAATGTATGGAACGAATCCACAGGATGCAATGGAGTTCGATTAAGGGTACATTTCAGATGAAGGCTTTTCAGAGTTTAACTTCGACTTTCTGGAACGAACTAAAACCCCGATTTGCTTGTAATATCCATCCGAGACCACTAGATGTCAAGGTTTGCCTTGTGGTCCCAGGCCTATGTCTGTGTTGTCCTTGATCAATGGACAACCGTTTTGAAGGACAAGTCATAAATAATGAAAAGAAACGAATGTATAAAAAAATCCCAAATATTATGCGTCAGGAGAAAATAACAAAATTAATAAAAGGAAGGATTTTACTCAAGTTATGCCAAGATTGTATAGTACAGGAAACTCACACGCAGATTATGAATTTAATCTGTGTTTAAAATATTCCGAGACGGATCCTATCTGAGACCAGCCGGCGCACTCCGCCAGGTTGCATTATAAGATTGAGTTCTACAGCGATTTTCAGCGTTTAAACCTACTTTGCTGCATGTCCACGTTCATTGCATATGCACACCCATTTTAAGTTTGCCATTTTAAGTAGCTACTAACAATCTAACTACTAACTAATCTTACTAACATACTAACTAATCCTGTTATTTTTAAAATAATTATAAACAAAAACAATAAATAAATCGGGAGGAAGTGGTAGAAAGTGAAAATATTTCGACCGGGATTAAATTGCCTTTTGGGGTTCTGCAATTTGCTTAGTAATTTCAGATGCAGCTGTTTGCAGAATTTGTAGATGTGTGGAGCAGGTTGTATTAATTACAAATATTAGTTCCAAGCAACTAAATGATAAAATTCTGAATACTTTAACAAAACATAGTCAATACAGAAAAGGGGTACATATTAACCCTCCTAAAGAGAGTATCCTTTTGCATACTGACTTTCTGGCAGAATCTCACATGTGACTGCAATGTTGCTCTTTTTGATAATAATGGTCCAGATGGTAATGGGTTTAAATCATGAGCGGGACATTGGTGTTGAAGCCTTGCGTAAGATATATATGCCCCACTTGTGGTTTAAGCCCATAGCCGTCGGCTCCCGAGTCTTCTGCTCAAGCCACAACATGACACAGCTTCTCTTGCCATTTGCTGTTCATTTAAAACCTCCTCTGGTATCTGTGCTCAGCTTGAAAGATTTAGGGCCTTTTTAAAAGCCTGTGGCAGCCCAAAGCCACATGAAATAGTCCAGAGAGAGCAGCTTCAACACTGTGCCTGCAGAAAAGCAGGAATGCCTCATGGAGGTCAGGTTACTCAGTGCGCACACACTCGTGCTGCACAGAGGAAGACGTTCACACAAACACATGCATCTGCGCAGATGTTCTACCCACAGATAGCGCCTCCACCATGAGCAACCTCTGGCGCATCAATCACTCCCAGCTCGCACCAGGCCTCCACGTTGACCCTTGACCTCGAGCTTAGGCCCTCCCTTCTGACTGATGGCTTTCCAGGCTGTCTGGTGCTGTGAGCAGCAGGTGTTCTAGGCATGCTACGAAATGCACGCTGCACGCCCTTCGATTTGCAGTCAGTCGGCTTGGCACCAGTACTACTCTCTCCCTGCAGGGGGCGCAGTGGGCACAGTGAGCGAAGCAGCCCTCTCACAGTTGACCAATGGCCTCTTGCTAGATTCCCACACGACTCTGCTGAGTATGTGCCTGCATGCATGTACGTGCGCTCCCCCTTTGGCACGTCTGCCCAACAGTATGTGTGATGTGAAATAGTGCTGCATCAGCAATGCTACAATAGGCCCAACAGTGACGGAGAGGACAGAGGACACTCTGAGAGGAGGAGCATGCACAGTGTGAGGAGCAGAGAGTCTGACACAGCAGAACCGCCTCCCCCAGGGGAAACGCCTCTGCCCCCCCCCCCCCCCCACCCCCCAACCCCGCCCCCGCCCCACCCCCGTCGAGCCTGTTCGTCACATTTCCCACAACATGGAACTCATTCCCGTAACCCAGCTGTGCAAAGGAGGAAAAGAAGGGGAGGGAAGAGAGTGAGTGCAGGGACAAGGAGGAGAGAAACAGATGAGCACAGCAAGATTAGAGAACAAGTAGGTGTGATGGAAAGAGGGAATGAATGAGGGAAAGTGAACACAAGAGGTAGAGTGAAGAGAGAAATGGAGAGAGTGCAAGCAAGAGACGTAGGAATATATTATAACAGAATATATTTAAGGAAAAGGGAAAGAACAGAAGAGAAAAGAGTCTAGCAAAACAAGACAGACTTTTGATGAGGGAGAGTAAGAGTCCAAACAAGTTCTGTTTCTTCAAACCTCTTTTCAACTGGCCATTTTATTTACTTTTCTGCTCACATTCAATAAATACAAAATACAATAGAGAATCATAATAATAATAATAATAATAATAAAAATATATCATAATTAGCTGAGAACAGATAGGCAAACGCTGCTGACAAACAGAACCAGCAGGTGCAGAAGGAGTGAACTGGTTGAATGCAGAGTCAGCCGGGTTTTCCAAACCTGCCAATCAATCTGAGAGGACAGCCTCTGGCCTCAGACACTGCATGAGAACTGGTGATGGGAGTGACCGTTACTAAACCAAACACAATCCCACACACACACACGCATACCTGCACACACACGCACACACAAATGAGCCTTCTCTTTATCCTGCAGGTCATTTAAACGTACTCAGATACCGCATGGGAACTGGTGTTGGGAGTGACCATTATTAAACCAAACACTATCATGCACGCATACCTGCACACACACAAATAAACCTCTTCTTTATCCTGCAGGTTACATAAACTCACTCCCAGCATGGCTTAATAAATTGAAAACTTTAATTCTGTGACCTCTGCTCAAAAATACTTGGTCTAGAACTCTACTTTTTGGTATATGAGGAGAGAGGGAGAGGCATAGAACTGGTTATTGCTCTCAAAACTATGAAGCACAATAACATCAAACAAAACCACATGGAGGACTACAAAGAAACAGACTCCTCCCCCTCCTCTGTGTTTTACTTATACAGTAAACTACACTCCAGCCCACATGCCTGAATAGGCTCAGCGGTTTCAAAGAGCTACATTACGCATCCTCATACTCTCTCCTTACATCTCTCACTCTTTCTCTGTCTTTCTACCTCTCTCTCATGGTCACAGGTCTCTTTGGCGGTTTTGTACATTGTCATTACAGTAGCGCTACCATAAAGCATCTCATTCTTCCTTCAGCACCCTCCTGTATCCCACAGACTGATCTTTCTGAAATGTCTCTGCACCCCCAGGGAAGGAGTGAAAAATGTGTGTGTGTATGCGCATGTGCATGTGTGTGTGAGTGTTTGTACGTGGGTCTTCTCTTTCATTATAAGGTAATAAAATGGCACATATGGTGATTAGGGGCTCATTGAATCATCTGATGAACTGAAATCCACAAACCAGAACGGAGGTTGTTGCTCTATCTCACAGAAAAAACACTGAACAAAAAAGTATGTGAAACAGGACTCCGCCTATCTCCCTTGTGGTCTTCGTGCTGTCCACTGCAGCTGGACAGCAGACTGGGTGGGGCGGAGTCTGGAAAGGGTGGGTGGAGTTTAGGAAGGGCTTTGCAGAGCTGAACAATGGAAGGGAGAATAACACTGTGCTACAGCCTGGCTTTTACAGACTTTCTGTCAATGTCGATCAGCATGCATGAAGCTGCGTGCGCGTGCGTGCATGTGTGTGTGTGTGTGTGTATGTGTGTGTTTGTGTGCCAGCAGAGTGCAATATGATGTCGGAACATGATAGTGAAGAAGCCATCAGGTGACACAGATACCCACTGTGAAAGTGATTTGAGCATAAACTTCAAACAGTAATGACAAAATTAAAGAAAGTAAAATAAATGCTGCAGGCATTGTCCAAGTCCTTTGGTTCAAGTAGTCCATGTCCACAGCACAACTCACAGCGCTATTTCTCCTTTTGGGAGTCCTTCTGCCATCGTTGCTGCGCTCTCTCATTATCTCCCTCTCTTTCTCTGTCTTGATCGCTTTTTAATTACAATCCTTAGGCTGACTGCTTGGGGACGAGGCCAGTGTGCAGTTCTGGGACGGTCCTGAGGAGGGTGACAGAGAGTCGTCATTCGTGGCATCTCAAGGTCTCCAAGTCTTCTTATTCTCCTGAACTTTAACCAGGTCCTCGTCCTCCTTCGAAAGCCCGTCTGCGAACAGAAATGGAGAGCAATGTGAAAGGCATGTCCATGACTGCCGTTGAATGCGGCGCTTCATGCTCGGGGAGGCTGTGTCTAAGCTGTTGAATGCTGTGCTTCATGCTCGGGCAGGCTGTGTCTAAGCCGCCCCCTCTGGGCTCTGGCTGTGGCGCTTACCGCTGCACTCCGGACAGCACTTGCCCTCCCTGCGGACGATGTGGCTGCAGGTCAGCACCGGGCAGGTCTTCCTCTGGCACTTGGTCACACCGTGCTGGGGGCAGGAGACACAGGAAGGGCACGTGAGCACAATACCACAATCCCCCACAATCACCAAAGGTCACCGAATTCCGAACTCCACATCTCAGGGACTCCCCCACCCTCCCCCCACCACAAACAAGGAATGTGTCGTGCCTCCCAGAATCCCCTGTTCCCCTACACTACAGTGACCGAACATGACTGTACAGAAAGCTCCGGAGCAGAGAACCTGTATTTGGCGTGCGAGAGCGGCGCGTTTTGGGTCGACACTCACGTCACACCAGCAGGTGATGCACTTCATCTCCCCGAAGAGGGGCACGTTGGGGTGCCAGTTGTGAGTGTTCTGGTAGTAGTTCTTGCCGAACTTGCAGAGGGGGGTCCCGTCGGCCTGCATCATGTCCGCGTGGTCCAGCTGGCGCCTCTCCTCCTCCGGGCACTCCTTGCAGCAGTCGGACGGGCTGCGGCGGACGGGCTTGGCGCAGGGCAGGGGCGGGCAGGTCACCTTCTCGCAGTGGACCTCTCCGGTCGCACCCTGTCGTCATGGGGACAGGAACACATTAGACACGCCCGGTCTGGAGCCAGGCAAGCTGGCAGCGCCACTGAGCATCACTGATTCACCCCTGATATTTCAGGGAAACTATCCAGCCAGTTTGATTAACGCAGACCTCCAGGCAGACTGCCGGTGGAATGCCTGCCTATGGCCTTTAGAGACAGGCCGTTTAATTGCGCAATAAGGGAAACACATACAAAGCAACATAAAGGAATCAAATATCCTCAGTGACACTCTATTCTGCTCCACAGAAACAGAGACACGGAGACCACAGTGGTCCCCTTCAGAGGGATTCTCTGGTACTGACCTTGCAGGTGCAGACAGCACACTTTATGTACCCAAACGGGGGGACAAAGGGGTGCCAGGTGGTCCCAGGGGCGTGCATCTTCTGGTCCCCCTCAAAGTAGCAACCTGAGGAGGATGAGGATGAGCAGGAGCGAAGGTGAGAGGTGTGACACAGGAACATTATGAGAAAGCAGACAGGAGCAGCCTGGGTGGCATCTAGTAGCTGCCATCTATGTGTACTGATCTTCAAAAAAAACAACACTGGGAACACAAGGGCAATTCCTGGGCTTTAAGTACCTTTACCTAACAAAGTTTAATGGACTTTATTTAAGATAGAGTAAGAGAAGGAGACACCCAGTAAGAGAGAAAATAAGAGGTGAGAAAAGCAGGAAGGATAAACTAAACGGCAGAGTGTCTGTATACTCACCTTCTGGATGCTCCTCCAGTTTCTCCAGCGCTTTCACATCCTTCGGTTCTTTTCTCTCTGTGAAGGAGAACAGGATTAAACAGGAGGAACATCAGAGAAAAAATAAACCCACCGCAAACTTCTACCCCCTCCTCCGGCTCAGTGGGGCCGGAGCCCAAACTCACCGTCGCACTGGGGACAGCACTTGTCCTCGGTCTGGATGGTGCGGGTGCAGGTGAGCACGGGACAGATGATGGGGTCGCAGATGACCGTCCGCTTCTGCCAGGGGAAACAAAAAAAAACTCAGGAATGTGCAAACACTCCGGCACCTCGGCCCACAGCTAGCTGTGGGGATTCCTCGGCATGCGACTGACAGTTTGCACGCAGCCGTACGTTCAGTGACCTCTGATTCATAACAGAATTTGGCGGCTCGCTCTGGAGAGCAGCTGGGCTTAAATGGCTGGGCCTGAGAAACCGATTCGCTCTGCGGCAGTGGAGGCCCCGGAGCCCCACACGGGGGAGGAAGAAAACTTACCTTTCAGACCTCGACCCATTTTTCATAAATAAATACGCCTGCCGCCTTCAACGGGGATCATCCATCAGCAGCTGATTAATTTTCACTCTAGCCCCTGTGCGTTTTGTTTACACGCTGTGCCATTACAGTACCTGCATGCTAAATAATTTCAGTCATGACAAATTAACCGGGTCAAGTTTAAATATTTTCATTATAAAGATATTGCATACCTCCTTGCACTTATAAGGTCTATTTTTGTTATAAGTGATATGCAAATAATTGTGTCTGAAGTGCACAAAGATGACACATCGCAGCACTCGTGTTAAGCAGTCAGATGATACTGGGCACTGATGAGCCTTAATGACACAGAGCATGTGAAAACATGGCTGCCAAACAGGTATGTTCTCTGCCTCCTCTGCACAGTAGCATGTTCAGTGTAAAATCAACTCTTACAGAGTACATATGGTCCCAATTCGACTCTTATGTACTCTGTGAGAGTTGAATTAACACTGAATTATTACTGTGTGTTTGCAGCCCAGCAGCAGCCTTGGTTCAGTGTAGCAGTGTCTCCCTGAGCAGGGGGCAGCCCTGGGGGCAGTTAGCAGTGTCTCCCTGAGCAGGGGGCTGGTCTGGGGGCAGTTAGCAGTGTCTCCCTGAGCAGGGGGCTGGTCTGGGGGCAGTTAGCAGTGTCTCCCTGAGCAGGAGGCTGCCCTGGGGGCAGTTAGCTGTGTCTCTCTGAGCAGGGGGCTGGTCTGGGGGCAGTTAGCTGTGTCTCTCTGAGCAGGGGGCAGGCCTGGGGGCAGTTAGCAGTGTCTCCCTGAGCAGGGGGCAGCCCTGGGGGCAGTTAGCTGTGTCTCCCTGAGCAGGGGGCAGCCCTGGGGGCAGTTAGCAGTGTCTCCCTGAGCAGGGGGCAGCCCTGGGGGCAGTTAGCAGTGTCTCCCTGAGCAGGGGGCAGCCCTGGGGGCAGTTACACCTCCGTACCTGGCAGCCGCAGGTGAAGCAGTTGTTGTAGTGCGGCGTCCAGTGGGAGCCGTGGGCGTGGTGCTGCCCCTCAAAGAAGCAGGTGTGGGGGTCCTTCTTCAGCTCCTCGGGGTCCCGCACATACACACTGTCTTCAGGCTCCCCCTTGTCTGGCTCCCCCCTGTTCCCAAACTCACAGTTATTCGGCAAGTGTACCTGCAGAAAGAGAGGAGAGAACGGGAGAGGGAAAGAATGAAGGAAAGAGAGGAATGGAAATGTAGATGGAGAGAAGGTAAGAGGATGGAGGAGGAGAGGGGGGAAACGTTAGTTCAGAGAAATTACAGCTGTGTAGATTTCCCACACACTTGAGCCTCACTTAAGCATCCGACTGGTTAATTTACCTAAACGAATCATTTCACAGGTATCACCGCTTTTCCTGTGAAGAGAAGGTATGTGTGTATATGTGTGTGTGTGTGTGTGTGTGTGTGTGTGTTTGCATGTGTATCAGAGTGTGTATAAACACATACAATTGCTTGCACTCAGATGGAAAGTGTGCTGACAGCAATATCTATGCTTCTACAGACTACCATTTTCCCATGCCGTTGTCTGGTAATGCATCGCAATGTATTTTCTCTATAACATAATACTGCTGTACTTAATAACATACGTGAACACAGAATGCTATGAGTGTGAGTGTGACTGTGTCCAATTGTGATCAGGGCATTCATTCATGCAGGCCAGGAATGTGTGTTTGTAACTTCAAGTGTAATTTAGGATGGGAACATGGTCCTGAAGTAAGGGGCAGGGAGGTGTGGATTTTAGAAAGGTCCTGGTTCTGGTATGAGGTTTGGACTGTGTGTTTCAGCCCCGATAGTGGGTGTGGACCAGGGACCCCCGTCTCTCTCTCTGCACTCACCCGTCCACGAATCTCTCCTCTGGGGTTCAGCTTGGTGCTGACCTGGATGAAGGCGGTGCCTTTGTCCAAATGCTGCAGCAGCTCCACACTCATGTCTTTCAGAACGCCCTGGGCCTGACGGACACACAGACAGACAGACAGACAGAAAGAGTGAGACTCACTGGTGCAGCTCAGCGATGACATCACAGGAAGACAGAGGAAGTGTGTACACATGCGTACGTGCATAAATGCCTGCACGTGCATGTACACGTGTCTGTGAGACTAAGAACACACGTGCGGTACCTGAGAGCCATAGAAGCCCGTCAGCAGTCTCTTGTGGGTGTTGTCGTCCAGCTCCCCAATCTCAGCCAGTCCGTGCAGGTGGGCATTGACCGTGATGTCATCGCTCTTGCTCAGTCCCGCCACCACGATCTCGTAGTGCAGGTGACACCGCTCGTCGATCGACACCCAGGCGTGGCCCCCGGCTCCGGTCCTCACGGGAGGGTACACGTACTGTCCCGCCAGTGGCACCGGGACAACTGCGGTACAGGGGGGCGAATCGATTATCAAGGATATGCTGGACAGCTATTGGCTGTCCCAACTACAATTCTCTCATATTCACATATAAGATCAGACGCTTCTCAGATTCAAACACATATGGAACAAAGGCTTCAGTGTCAAAACTGAATCAATACTAATATAGATCCAGTCCTAACAAAGATTCATACCACATGCAGATTCAGCACAGAATAAACGCTTCATTTATCACTGGTTCTGATTGGTACTGCAGTGTATTATCTGTGATGAAACGGAATGGAGTTATGGCGTTTGCTCGCTCAGACTCACCATGCCTGCGTGCCTCAAGGCCGTTGTACATCAGGGCCCGGATCTGGCCGCGGAGCTCCCCCTCCTGGTGGTCGGTGGTGGCGACGTTGATGAAGAGCTCGTTCTGCAGCAGCATGTGGATGTGCCTGGCCTCCATGCGGCCCCAGCTCCCCAGGGCCCAGCCCCCGCCGTACTCCGAGGTCAGGTCGTACAGGACGCTGCGCTTGCTGCGCCGCCGCGGCTTCATCTCGATGGTCACGCCCACCACCTCGCTGGACACGCCCGCTATCTGCACCTGGGCGGGGCGGGGCAGAGGAGGAGAGGGCATGAGGGGGGAATGGGGAGAGGGGGTATGACGGGAGGCACAGGAAATGGGGAGAGGGGGTATGACGGGAGGCACAGGAAATGGGGGGGAGTGCAGGGGAAGTCTGGGAGTGGGGGGGGGGGGGTAGGTATGTGATGCGGAACTGTATTTCTACCTGATAGTCTAGAGTGCCATTGTCATGGAGATTGAACACCGCAGAGCCGACGCCTCCGGTCTTGCCTGGGGTCAGGGCATCTCCACTGGACATCACGCTCTGGATGGCTGAGTGGGGAGAGAGGCAGACAGAAAGAGGAGAGGGGAGGGAGAATTAGAGACTTAGAGAGGTCTGAATGTACCGGTCCCAGACAGCTCCTGGCTGTGCAGCGCTGAGTGTTTGCAGCTCTCCCTGCAGGCCAGATGAGGCAGTGCGATCGGGCCTGTGACGGGACCCGTGTGTTTTATCAGATGAGCGCGGATGTGGGACCGCTGACCGCTGCCAGCTCGCATTCTCTCATGTCTGTCTCAACGGCTCCCGCGCTCGGAGGAGTAAAACACCGCAGGAGAAAGCAGTCAAACGCTGACTGATTCCCTGCACCCCCCCTCCCTGCAAACACACACCACCTCTCCTTCCCCAGGATGAGCGGAGGGGGCGGGGGGCTGGGGGAGGGACGCCCCTCGCCTCCCCCTGTAGCCCCCTGGGAGCAGGGGTGGGGGGTGGGGGTGCATCCAGAGGTTTAACCCTGGCGCTGTGAGGGAGGGAGGGATGATGTAAACGCGGGAGAGAGAGAGAGAGAGAGAGAGAGAGAGACGGGAACAGAGCGTGGGTTTGAGGATCGGAATTCTTCATCCATAACGTCAAGTCGTTAATCAGAGAGCTGGAACAGTGACGGGAGAGCAAAGTCCAGCGGGCCGCAGCCTTGGCGGCGTTGCGGAGCGGGGGGAGTGCTTGTAGCACGAGGGGGGGGGGGGGGGGGGGCACACAGGGGAACATGTGTTTGCTGGACTCTGCAACCCCACCCATGTCTCCATAGCGACGGACCGAAACACCACGTTCCACCTGAAGCCTCAAAACTGGGTGGCCTGTAACTAAGCACCAGGCCCATCAATGTTCTGTGCTGAGGGTTAAACCATTAATGAAAGGTCTTAGTGGTAATGCATTGGGTGATTTAGAAAAGAACAGAAAGGAGAGTTCAGCCTGGACTCTCTGCATGGCTGCCTCTGCTTCTCACTGAAAACAATGCGTTTCCCAAATTCCTGTACAGCAGTTACTCTGCGGAATGCAAGCCGAAAAACTGACCAGTCCACTGATTGGTCAGTTTTGCTGACTGACTGAGTGATTGATTGTCTGACAGACGCGCAAATGCATCATCCTTACTGTCACATGACTTCCTGCCCGCGATGAACCCTGAGATACGTTGCGGGTCCTGTCCCTCGGTCTCCACGGCGATCTCCAGCTGGCCCCGTGAAAGCCAGAAGAGCTCGCGACTGTTGAGGTCAGTCAGCACCTCAGCAAAGTCAGGGTCCTGCGGGGGGGGGGGGGGGGAGACCATCAGTTTGAACGTTGGACCAACAGTGAAACAACGTAGGAAGAACATAAGAAAGCAGGTCAAGCCCGTTCCTCTGAGAATGCTGTAAACAAACTGCTCTGAAGAGGCTATATTTCATGTGCAATTCATAAGTCCCTTTTCTTCCAATGAGCGAAACATCACATAAACACAATTTGCCGAGCACTTCGAATGCAATAAATTAATTTGATGAACGACCATAGAAAACAAGTGCAACATTTATGGCTCTGGACAGCATGTCAGCCTAATTACCCGTGAATTATAGGCTCATCAGTACAGACAGAAGGGAGAGAGAGGAAGACGGAGGAGGATGGAGAGAGGGAGCGATGGGGAGCCAGAGACAGGGAGGAAGAGAAAAGGGAAGTGGAGAGACAGAGTCTTTTTGTCCATCCCCCCCCCCCTCCCCTGGCAGGGGAGATGGATACACAGGCAGGCCAAGGGTCCGCCCCTGACTCAAGCGCTCGGAGGTCTCCTGTTTGCACATTCCCATTTTATCTGTCCTTCTGTGAGGAGAGGGCTGCATCGCTCTTCTATTGCACGTAAATCCCGCAGCAGATTGAAAGCAGATCTCCTTCTCTGTCTGTGATCCCAGCTCGCTAACCACTCACATGTGTGCGGAGGAGCGAGCTGCCCCATCTCTCTCTTTCTCTCCAGTCCTTCCTCTCTCTCTCTCTCTCTCTCTCTCTCGCTCCCTCTGTTTCTCCCTGACTGTTTGTGTCACTCCTTCACTCTTTCTTTCTTCCTCTCTCTCTCTCACTCACTGTGTCTCTGTCTCTCTCTGTCTCTCTCTCTCTCTCTCTGTCTCTCTCTGTCTCTCTCTCTCTCTCTGTCTCTCTCTCTTTCTGAAGCAGTGAACTCCACAGCTGTGTCTAGCCTCACTTTGTGATGATTATGATTGACGGGAGGAAGTGGTGGACAGAAGACACAGGAACCGACACTTCCTCCTTTCATCTCCCTTTATCCCCCTCTCTGACCCAGCATCCCTGCTCCTGGAGTAAGACCCCTCACATCTGCCCCCTCTCATTCTCTACCTATCTCTCATTCCCTCTCTCTCTCTCTCTCTCTCCCTCTCAGCCTCCACACTTTCACAGTCATAACAGGAAAGGCTATGACTTCCTGAGTCCGCTGTATAACTTTAGGCCACTTCAGGGTGGTGTAGGTGGTTACTCACAAGCGCAGTGACGTTGGCACGGATTTCCCTCAGAACGTGCTGGCGGTACTGCAGTTGCACACGGATGGGCATCAGGGGGTGCTCTGCAGAGAGAAAAGGGTCCAACGGTCACAGGATTAACAGACTGAAAGGACAGTGAGCATCTTAATGAGTCTTTGTTAACAAATTATTCATCGTTACTGTCCTGCGCTTGTCCCCTCCCTTACCTTTGCCTGCTTGCTGAAGAAGCCCCTGGAACATGAGGATGAAGTGCAGGTTGTTTTCAGTGTCACTCAGCGTCAACATGGCAATCCCACCCATCCCAGAATGCTCCTCATCTGATGTGAGGGTGGAGCTGAAAGTTTCTGGAAATAGAAATGAATGTAACTATACAGATACCATACACATTTTAGCCATCGGCATTCAACGCACACACACACAAACACACACACACACAAAGCGCAAGCACAAACCTGCAAACAGCGCTCTGTGTTTGATTATCTTGCCCTGGACCTCCTCCCGTCTGCCACCCGCAGTCGCCATGGAGACCTGCATCTGCTCGGCCTGCAGCAGGCGCACTTGCGCCTTGGGCAGGTTCTTCCACACCCCACAGATCTGCGGAAACAGGTGAGGGACACGGACAGGTTAGGTATGAGCAGTCATAGTCAGGTGACCTGGCCGCTTTAGACACACTGCCTAGAACAACCTCCCCCTGCATCCCTGCCACTAAACCGGGTTGCGCAATATGTGCTACCATGACAACACCACGGTTTTGCCGAGCTGGGTAAGAATTAATACCGATGGCGCCATGAGGTTCTGGCCCTGCTGCTCCTGAGAACCCAACTGAAAACATTTGTTCAGGAAAGAAATGCGCTCATATACACCTCATAACTCAAGTTGGGTATTATCTCTCCATTAAATTATTAATTCCCATGGTTTATTCGGAGAGATGATGTCACACAGTGAAAATCCGAGACAAATCCCCAAAAGAAGGCTGCCAGCACCCTGTCGCGCAGTCACTACACTACAGCCCTCGGACACCTGATACGAAGTTTCTCTAAAAATAATAATGACATTTCTGGCCTGTATCTAAGGGTCCTGCATTGCATTTTGAAGGAATTTGATACAGGACATGTGTGTGACTTGGCAAACGGTGGGCTGCTATTAAGCACGCCTGGCAGGTCCTTGTGCTCAAGCGCTGTGGCCCAACAGTCTTCTGGGGGCCCCCCTCTGTTAAACAAACACACACCCCTACGAAGTGCAAGGCTATTCTCCCCATCATGGCACTCCTGTGAAATGTGGCTCGTTTGCAGCGTAGCGGCTGCACGGCTGCCCTTTGCCTCTGCAGCAACGGTTGCTACCGCAGCATGCTAAAACAAACAGAAAGGCTGAGCAATGGCCTCCGAGGAAGCGGGCACTGCCAGAGGAAGACCACGTCTGCGGCAGGATGGGAAACAGGACCAGGCACCCTGCCCCTCCTCTCTCACAAACACACACGCACACACACACACACATAGAAAAACACACACACACACACACACACATAGAAAAACACACACACACACACACACACTGTCGCTCTGTCTCTCTACCCTTGTTTAATGGCCTTACAAATCACACAGAGGTCTGCTGCTCATGGCCTGTCAGTCCCATTGAGAGAATAAAGCAGAGCGTGCCTCAAATCCATCCTTCCGCTTCGACAAATGATATAACTCAGCAGCGCCAACCGGCCACTTGGCTGTCTGTCTGTGCTCTGTAGACACATCTCCAAGGGCACAGAACCAGCAAGCAAGAGGCGTTAGGGCCGGGGAGTGTCCATCCTTTATTGAGTGACAGTTCAGGTGAAGCTCTTGACAAGCACATAGTGATGACAATCGTGATCGCGGTCATAAAGGGCAGCAGATTTGATTTTGAGGGAGGCGGGGAGGAAGGGAGGGAGGGAGGAGAGATGTGAGGGCAGGGATGGAAGGAGAGACAGCCAGTGACTGAGAGAGGAATGAAGGGACTCAGGGAGAAAGAGAGGGATTCCAGGTCTAGAGGGATGTTAGGCAAGAAGTCCCCTCCATTCCTCCTGGAGCATTTGACTGGTTAAATTGGCATAATGCTCGCTGCCAAACCCAGTGCTTATAAACATGTACACACACTGCTCGCTGTGGCTGAAGGTGTTTATTATTCCAAGATGAAATATGTTCAGAGCAGCCAGACCCACCAAGTCACAGAGCAAGACTGTTTATCACACAAGTACTTAATCTCTCTCCCACTCTCAGCTGCCCCTTTCCTGTCACTCCTCACAGCCTCTCTTCCAACTCTAACACTGCACACACTTACACCTCTCACACTCCTTAATCTCTCCTACTTAACACCAACACTCCTCACTCTCTCCAACTCTAATACTAAAGCTCATCATGCTTCTCTACTCACATCTAACACACGTTAATCTCTCCTACTTAACACCAACACTCCTCACTCTCTCCAACTCTAATACTAAAGCTCATCATGCTTCTCTACTCACTACTAACACACGTTAATCTCTCCTACTTAACACCAACACTCCTCACTCTCTTCAACTCTAATACTAAAGCTCAACATGCTTTTCTACTCACTACTAACACACGCTAATCTCTCCTACTTAACACCAACACTCCTCACTCTCTCCAACTCTTACAAACATACCAGACTCTCTCCTACCAAACCCGCCACTCACTCTCTCCTACTTTCACCCCACACTAACCAGGACACATACAGTATAAAGAGAAAAGCACCACTCACCATGTTGGACTGCATTGACTCCCCCCTTGGAACCCTGTGCTCAAATGCAGTGTTACCATCAGCATCCAGGAACACAATCCGGCTGGGTCGAGCCATCCTAAAAAAAGGGAAGGATGTTGTAAAAAAATTGAAGCAATAGGTGTTTGTTGTTAGTCCAAGGGGCTCAGAAGCTCAGGGTCATAGGCTCTAGGACACTTTTTTCATAAAGTGCTTATATATAAATGGTACACAAAACTAGAATTCACCCATCAATAAATTGATTGATCTAAAATATCAAATCTTCCATGATTTCAACGGGGGGTGCAGGTAATCCGGTCCCACACAGCCGGCCATACCTTTGGAAAGTGATGGAGAAAACCAAGCTGGTCTGGGACAGGGAGAACCGAGCTCGGGCCACACCACTAGAGCTGGGCAGCCAGGAATCTGTCACTCCCGTCAGCAGGGCTACGAAATCTGGGGAGGGAGCGGAACCAGAGACAGGGCTGTTAGACACACATGGGGCCCTGATGGGCCATCCCAGCTAACACAAAGCATTTTTAAAACATTGAACTTTCCTGTGCTAGTGCTAGTACCCCCCTAACAGTGATAACTTTCCTGACAGCATGAAAAGATCGTCCACAATCACATTCTTTATTAACTACAATAACAAAACAGAATGCTGTCTAAGGGTCATTCCACCAGTGTTCCTTGGACTTAAAAATAACATTTAAAGGACTTTCAGAAAACCCAGCATTATCTGTGAATTGGGAACATGTAGCCTAATTTTCTGGAAAGCTTTTAGGAACCAAAAAATGCTGCGATCCTGCAGTCCAGCGCCGAAGCAAATGATCGATTAATCTGTCTCTGACATCACTAGCTCTCCATAAACAGTGCCACGGAGCGTGAAGAAAAGCAGAGAGCAGTTTCCCATAAAGTCCTGAGTTAAAAGCTAAGTCCCTCAGTCATGCTTCGGGTATTTGAGGAAGCACAGTGTGGAGAGGCCATAAAATGTGGTAAAATAAAGAGCAACAGAGCGGTGTCTGTTACACTCCTGGTTACAAAAACCCAATAGTGAGCAAACAGGGCAGAAAGAGGTGTGTGACTTACCCGTCCTGCTCTCACTAGGGGAAATGTCCTCAGAGCTCAGGTAGGAGCGGTCGTTGTACGACTTGTGCAGGTCATCGACCTTCTCCTGGAAATACTCAAAGCCATCGAAGACAGAATCCACCTGCTTCCTGTCCAGCTCACCTGAATAACAAAACACAAAATCAGGACTGTTCCAATTAAGAGCCTTGGTTTACAGGCTGAAATGTAGTTCTGATCCATTTGTGGGTCCCAGTGTTATGCTGTGATGGGGTCTTGGTCCAGAAATGCCAGACAGTCAGACTCCCGGACTTGTCATATTCCCCCACCTCCCCCGACAGCCCCACCCCCCGCCCCCAAGCAGAGCGTCTCCTCCAATTCTGCTCCAGTGAGGTACTTGGCTCTTCATGCTGCCACGGCAACAAGGTTTGTTTCTTCTGCTGTCCTGTGCAGAGGAATTAGGCCTGACACTCGCGTGAGATCAGAACAATGACCCGCTGTTCCGCTCTGGCCGACAAGTCCTGATGTAATGCACACATTTCAACACGTCCCAGACTCTCTCTCAGCACAAAGTCTGCACGGAGAAGGGGGCATTCGGCCGGTTCACAGTTTGCTTTATTTTTCACTCCCTCGTTTTCTTGCTTTCTTTTTCTCGCTGCTGTTACATCCCTGTCTCCCTCGTTCCATTTCTTTCTCTGTCTCATCACTCTCTCCGCACTCTGGCTGATGGGCACCTGTGCTCTGTCATCTGCACCAGCCCACTTCCTCTCAAATCACCAATGGCACAGGTCACCCACGACAGCCAATAGCATTCAAACACCACAGATACAAGTAAAGGCTAGACTCATTCCTTTAAGGGCTCCATTTCATACAAGAAAAGCATACATCCAGACAGATGCTGCAAATTATAACTACATAAAAGTATATCGTATCATATCGTATCGTACATTGTTCAGAAACACTTTTGGTTCCATATGTTAGGTGAATGATTATGAATACATACACATACCACATGCTTCGGTCCCCAAATTCACATCAGCCTCTTACATAAACTTAGTTACCTAATGGGGCTGAGATCAAGCACTGAGTTATGGGTATGTGTTTTGGGGGATTCTTGGCAGAAGAAAGGGAAACCGCTAGAGGAGCACTGACAGGGAGGGCCCCCATGGAAGGCAGATTCCCCAATGCAATGTGGGGTGGGGGCAGAGGGAGGCAGAGGGAGGTAGGAGGAGCTTCTCATATAAATACTCCCACACCGCTCTATTATTCTCAAAGCACAAAGTGGAAATAAGTGGCCATCTTGGTATCATTAATTGTTGCTTGGACATTTCCTTTTAGCAACCCGGCCAGTTCCGTTACCCGCAGATGGGTTGACGGGTCAGATGGTGCGTGTGAGCAGAAATCTTAGAGGAGGCGTGTGGAGACTGAGACGCACTGGGAGAGGTGTGTGGAGACTGAGGGGCACAGGGAGAGGTGTAGAGCCTGAGAGGCAGGGGAGAGGTGTGTGGAGACTGAGGGGCACAGGGAGAGGTGTGGAGACTGAGGGGCACAGGGAGAGGTGTGGAGACTGAGGGGCACAGGGAGAGGTGGGGAGACTGAGGGGCACAGGGAGAGGTGGGGAGACTGAGAGGCAGGGGAGAGGTGTGGAGACTGAGGGGCACAGGGAGAGGTGTGGAGACTGAGGGGCACAGGGAGAGGTGTGGAGACTGAGGGGCACAGGGAGAGGTGTGGAGACTGAGGGGCACAGGGAGAGGTGTGGAGACTGAGGGGCAGGGGAGACGCGTGTGGAGACTGAGGGGCACAGGGAGAGGTGTGGAGACTGAGGGGCACAGGGAGAGGCGTGTGGAGACTGAGGGGCACAGGGAGAGGTGTGGAGACTGAGGGGCACGGGGAGAGGCGTGTGGAGACTGAGGGGCACAGGGAGAGGTGTGGAGACTGAGGGGCACAGGGAGAGGTGTGGAGACTGAGGGGCACAGGGAGAGGCGTGTGGAGACTGAGGGGCACAGGGAGAGGTGTGGAGACTGAGGGGCACGGGGAGAGGCGTGTGGAGACTGAGGGGCACAGGGAGAGGTGTGGAGACTGAGGGGCACAGGGAGAGGCATGTGGAGACTGAGGGGCACAGGGAGAGGCGTGTGGAGACTGAGGGGCACAGGGAGAGGCGTGTGGAGACTGAGGGGCACAGGGAGAGGCGTGTGGAGACTGAGGGGCACAGGGAGAGGCGTGTGGAGACTGAGGGGCACAGGGAGAGGCGTGTGGAGACTGAGGGGCACAGGGAGAGGCGTGTGGAGACTGAGGGGCACAGGGAGAGGCATGTGGAGACTGAGGGGCACAGGGAGAGGTGTGGAGACTGAGGGGCACAGGGAGAGGTGTGGAGCCTGAGAGGCAGGGGAGAGGTGTGGAGACTGAGGGGCACGAGGAGAGGCATGTGGAGACTGAGGGGCACAGGGAGAGGCGTGTGGAGACTGAGGGGCACAGGGAGAGGCGTGTGGAGACTGAGGGGCACAGGGAGAGGCATGTGGAGACTGAGGGGCACAGGGAGAGGTGTGGAGACTGAGGGGCACAGGGTCAAGTGCAGGGGACTCACCTTTAGGACAGGTCTTGCAGCAGTGTCCGGGAAGCAGCACTGGGTCCTCACAGCCAGGCTCAGGGCAGTCCTGCTTAATGTTCTTACAGCTCACCTTCCCAAACACTTTACCCCGCCTGTTTCTATGCTGAGGAAAAAAAGTATAATTGTTTTTTAAAAGACGTTCTATTTATTTCAAAAAACTCAATCTGGCCCTATTCCCTCTCTGTTCTTTGTCACAGGTACACAACAAAAAATGCTGTTCTTTAGTTTTAGCAGTCAGCCCCAGCTGCAGCAGAAACAGGTGGCCAGAGCCAATGGAAATCCTCCAGCGGGGGTGGCATTGAGGTGGCAGGTGGCGTTTTCCAACAGTGAGCACAATCAAAATCGAATGATGAAGTAACAACAACAGCGCGGGTCTAACGACTACAAGATGGGCCTCGTTAAGAGGCTGGCGCCGTATCACAGCAGCATGTTCAGGACACAACTGGAAGCCGGCGGAGTGCAGCTGATAGAGCTGAGAGGAAAGCGGTTAGGAAGTCGCTGAGGACTGTGTAGCACGCTCGGCGCATTGCAACCGTTTAGGGAGCACGGCTACGGGGACAGGGTTTGGCACAGCTACAGAAGCAGGAGGCCAGTGCATTCAGGAGGCCGATACCTCCCCCACCTCGTTCATACTGGACCCCGACACACACACATCTTCCATGAAAGCGTTCACAAAAAAGTTGGAATGTGATTAATTTCCATTTCGCATTAGGCATAACATGTGTTTATATTTAAAGAAAACCACTTAAAGATATTGACTCCTAGGCTATTTAAAATAGCAAAACAATCAAAATAAGTTCAAAACATGTTTTGCCCAGAAACCGCTTTTATAATGAGAGTTAATAGTCTTTCAACTGTGATAACACATCGTTAACTTCTTAAATTCACTACCTTAATACATTACGTCATGCCCTATCACTGCCGTGCTGCAGGTCCTTACCGGTTCACAGTGACACTGGACACAGTGCATGACCCCAAACGGCTCCCCCAGGTCCGGGTGCCACGTGTACTCCAGCGAGTAGAATCTTCCTCCAAATGAGCAGCCTGCCACACAGAATGAGAACCAATGAAAAGCTGGATCAGTCACCACACAAACAATGTCCAAAGTGCAGCGTCAACTACTGAGAGAATCCAAGGACAGAAACATCACAGTCAACAATAATCTGGAGTGCAAACATATAGATGTGACGGATGTATAGTGTGAACGGGCAGGTCAGTTTTATTACTTCACGACTACAAAAGTAGCGAACGTGCAAAAGCTGCAATAACGCGCAAAAATCCATAGGATGTCGGTAGTGGTACAATATGTTCTGCCACAATGCCTGGGATGTGTAATGCGAGCCACTCTGTGGAGGTTACCGTCTACGTATTGATACACAAACGGTCAGAACAATCCACAAACAGAAATGCGTTAGACTGGTAGTTCAAATTCCTACGTTTGGCGTCAGACAGAATGACAAAGAGTTTGGCTTCACATCGGCGGATACAAAGTAGACAATCGATAGCAACGCCCGGACTTGTTTGTGAATTGACTGGATGCATCATATGTTCCAGAACTTTGCGGCAGCTCTCCTACAACATCCTGTCTCATTTCTGCTATGCAGGAGACTGTCTGCCTCTTTTCTGCAAATTAATTAAAATTCCGTGCACGCAAAAAGTACACAGGCTAATTTACTGCGAAATCATGCGCACATTTTGTCCTGGGTATTTATAAATCTTTGAGGCTCCTTTTTATTTTTGTTTCTGTTTAGTTTATTCTGTCACCACTTTCACAGCGACTGTGTCGTCTTGTTTCAATATAAAACAGACAATATAAAAGGAAAGAATGTGAATTTATAATAGCATATTCGTGAAAGTGCACAGAAGTGAGAGCACAGAACCCCTTTGGACCATCAAAGCTCTCGGCTTGTTTCACAGCGTTGCAGGCGCCCGGTCGCACTCGACTGGGCGAGGCCTGTCCGCCTGGCACTGCAAGGCTTCGGTCGTAATTGGCACCACCGCACCGCCCGCGCGATGGGAGCTGTCCGAGCCAAAGTTCTTGGGCAGGACTGTTGATGCGACATTGTGCGGTTGCTCTAGCTGCTAACAACCTGGTTCGCATTATTCTTTCATTATGTGACTACTTTAAGCAGTCCGGTCAAGTCAGAGTGAGTATGAACACTGCACTGCCCACAGTGAAACATTTGAAATAAATCACGATTTGGCAGTCTATTGCCGTGCCTCCAGAACAGCAGTAGGCTGAATGGAACGTCTTTTGATTACGATTTCCAGCATCAGGCAAACTTCATTAGCCACAAGGCGATGTAGTGCATTAAATCCCCGACTGTCTTACATGCATAATTAAATATCTTTAGCCTATTTTAAAGGGGGCGTGGTGATGATTCAGTTCTGGCTAAATTATTTTAGGCCTAGCCATAATAATGAAGGAAGAGGAGAGTGAAGCAAAGTAGAACATTGAAGTGGTATGTAGTGAACATATTGGAAACCTCCGGTAGACCACAAAACCGCAAATGACCTCATTTCTCAGGCATGAACACAATGTCTTAAATCATTACTATCTTCACTCAGACTTTTTCATCCCAAATATTTAAGGAGTATTGGTTCTATTACTTTACAGACACGTGTACCCCGACATTCTCTTTCAGTCCCTATCTGCAGCTACACGGCTATCCAGTCATCACTAAAACACTTCAGTAATCCCTGCACAATTTCAAGAAACAAATCCTCAATGTCTCACATAATGCAGTCGGTACTTCACCACAATAACTATTAATTAGAAAATATATTTCCACGGGTAGTACTGGTTTTGTAAAATGTCATCTTCAAAAATAATCCACATAATAGCATTCTAGATAAAGCGTCATAGCTACACAGTTAAATGTCCAGTGTTATTCAACTCTGGACTTTTGGTCCCACTCTGGAATGCGGGACCAAATGTTATCTGTTAAGTGTTAAATTAACACTGGACATTTTACTGCGTTGGATTACAGAAAATGCCGTTGGCGTTTACCTGCCAGTCCCTTGGAAGGTATGGGCTCCCTTTCCGATTGGATGGGCAATGATGGAGACTTCATACGCGAGGCCAGTCCGAAATGCATCCACGCGCAGCTCATCACACCCAACACCGCTAAGATCTCACGGAGACTCTCCATCCCTGCAAATCGCAGCATCCCGATGCGTCCCAATGTTCTCGGCCCCTGCGTGGAACAGCGTCGCCCCCTTGAACTTTTTCTCCTTTTAGAGCGCTACTGCTCTGTTTGCGAAGGACGGAGTTTTTTCCTCAGCACTCCATTCAACAAAATATCACAAAAACAGCTCAGAATAAACAAAAAGTGAAATGTCGATACGAGTTATCCCTCGAACCCAACACTTATCTAAATTGTAGCGACTATTGTGAAAACATAGCCAACATAGCTAAAACCATGAAGCTTGCAAACTCAAATAAAAAATCACCATAGGAGAGAAAAAGTAAACAGAACGCAGCTGTAAAGAGGATGTGACTGTTCCTGGTGTCGGAAACTTCTGCACCGCTAGCGTACCGTCAGAGCGGTGCTTTTCCGCTTTATATGGTCCTGACAGTACAGGCAGCCCCGGGCAGGGAGGGGGTGAGAAAGGGGAGGGGAAAGATATAAACCTGAAAAATGGAGAATGGGGGTCAAATAAGTCCCGACCCAAACCATTATTTACCCAAACTGATTGAAATGTGTAAATAAATTAAATCATCATAGTGATCGTGTGCTGGAAAACTGAAACTGGATGTAATTTAGTTTTCATCAATCGTTCGTTTATATTACTCATCTCACGAAGAGACGGTTCCTCACGTGGCATAAGTCTGCTTTGATTACACAGTTTCTGTGCTAACTAATTCTTTTGAATTCTACCATTGTATATTTTATTCTTCCGAGAATATGAGAATACTATTCCAAATTGGTGATCATTGCTGATTAAAAGTTTTGTAGTATGTGCGGTTTGAAGTGCGTTTATCAATATGGTTTTGTACCATGAACTGATTTAATTCAAGTGCTCTGAAAACGAAAAGCCCTCAAGCGCGTGCATGTGAGAGTTTTGGCTGAGCCTCGGGTCCCGGGGGAAGCAGCACAAGCACTTTGCGGTTCAAGTTCACGTAAAGCTGTATAAGAGGCCATTTATTTTCATAAGAAGTTCAAATTCGAGGGCACGCGTATCATCAGTAGCGCTATCATAACCAACGCTGAGTGTAGGAAAAAATAGAACAAAAAATAACAAAAACCTTATACAACAATCATAATCATAGTGTAACAATAATCGTTAAATTCATCCAGCTGCTCTCCGAGCGGTGTAGGCCTAATGTTCGCGTTAGTAAACCCCTTATTCTCATTCAAGCCACACCAAAAGACAATAAAATAACAAAAATGAATTCCTTTGAGAACTCTGACTCGGCCGGGTCTGGAACAGAGCCAGTTGTTTAGAGAAGTCATATATCACCACTCTTGTACAGCTCTGTCTCTCACACTCCGGATACAGCGTGATCCACGCCATCCACATGCAAAACATGACTACAGTGTGCTCAATAGAGATAACGTATTAAATAATAAAGGGAGGCATCCACCCCTTGTTCCACTTGACTGGACCTCGCTGAAGCAAGTGCAATAAACTGTGGTCAATTAAATCAGTGCTTTTGTATAAGATGATAAACATGACCACAGAGGGCTACATTGCATACGGGATAGGAATTATTTAATTAGATACATTACAGTACTTTTCAGATTTTGTCAACAAAACTAAAAAAAAGTAAAAACGAGCATACGTTGCATCGTTCCAACAATTTGTAGATGTGAATGGAAAATAGGGTTAATGAAGGCACATTTTATTGAGGTTAGTCGCCAGGCTTCGGATGAAATGAAAATGGTCGTAATCACTAATGGTTTTTTTTAGTGTGAGGTCATATAAAGAAGTTGAGAAGTCTCGTGTGGGCTGACTGCTGATATGTCTACTCTCGAGAGCCAAATATACATCGCAAAAGACAACAGATTCAAATGATCTCTTCCGGACTACAGATAGGCACTTGGCAACTCACAGAGAGTTATAAATCCACGTCTTTGCTTTATGCATAACGTTACTAATACATATATAAATACACAGACTGCATGTAGACTAATGTAACAAAAATAAAATAAAAATACTTAGCCTACGTTCTGCGCATCTGAGGCATCTGACTGGAAAGCAACGTGTTATTTTTATGCAGATGTCACATTATGTGCCTGTCAGAGTCATTTCCATTGAAAAATTCACACTCGGACTCAATTTCTGGAACGCTAAAAAGTGAATAGGAATCGATGATGGTCTGTTTGCATTTAATCATTGGGTGGTAACTAGCGGTTTCATTAATGCAGAAGGAGGCAATTCATTAGGGAGACTGGAAGGCAAATTGCTTATTCATGACAACACAACCGATTTCAATTATGCAGGTCGCAAATGAGTCACAAGTGTCCTTTTTTGTGTATTGCTATGAGGAACTTTCCCAATACAAGTGATAGATAGGCCAATGGAAGATACATATTCTGCTTATTTTGTTGGTATCGCAGGCTAGAGAAAAATTGTATTAACTACCGTTTTTATGTTGTTATAATAATAATAATAATAATAATAATAATAATAATAATAATAATAATAAAAGTAGAAGGTTCTCCACTTGGAAAACAAGCGATTCGATGAGATTATAGTAAGCGTTTCAGTGTTGGTGTCTCCACAAGAGCCGTGGTCACGTGGACAAGCCGTCCCTCGGTAGCGTGTGAAGTCTTGCATACCTGACAGTGTCAATGAACTGAGCTGGGAGGACAGCATGCCTTTCTCACACATCTCACGATTCAAAGAACAGCTGGGGTTTAACAATAATTTTCTTAAGCCTCGAGTGCTGTAAAAAGTGTGTTTCGAATTAAACTCTAGAGGAGGAGATTGGGAGAGAAAAGAAAACCGCAACTGAAGTCATTTTTAAGATGTCAAAACATTATATTCTGTTAAAATCGATTAACTGTGACCTGAACTAGACAAAGGTGGGTAACGTTAGAAAGTGGATCTGATTCTGAAGAAAGTGTAATTAATTGACTCCAACTGGTGCGCTTTATCATCCGTGAATAGAGGGACTGTACTTAATACTCAGACTAATTTAAAAGACCGTTTTAGAATGAGAAATCCAATTCAAAAGGAATGTTAGCCTACACATATTTAAAAACAAATGACATAAATGTGAATACGTCTGCTGACACGAATGATACCAAATTTTTCCACATTGTTATTTCCCTTTCGGTGAGTCAATCTTTAATTGACACGGATTTCTTGTTAGATCTGCAGGCAGCCGTGTAACTCCCTCCCCCCTCCACCCCACACACACGCGCGCGCTCTCACACACCCAGTCCACTCTCTCAGCTCCGAATCTGTCAGACTGGCACACATTCAGGCCCACATCCTGTTTGCCAGCAGGATTACACGGGAGGTGTGAATAAAGGGACCCGCTAGTGGCATTGGGGGTTCTAGGGTTAGCCGACAGACTTTCCCAGCCGCCGCATATCATGTAGTAGTAGTGCCGAACAAATATTTGACATTTTCCATCGCAAGTTGTTGACGAAAGGGAAATCGAAAAAAGCGAAACAGGACCCCACTGAGATGCCTTGTAGCATAACCAACTTAAGTAGCATTACGTTTATAGCGGCGCTCAGATAAACACACGTGAAGCAATAGCAATCTCCATATACAAGGAAAATAGGAGAAGGAAAAAATCACGCTCAGATCAATTAATGTGAAAACCGTACAAAAAAGAATTACTTTAAAATTAAAATTATTTTCCTATCAAAAGTTGCAGTGTGCAGGCGTCTGTAACTGTACAGATGTAAGCTACTGTATGCACATTGTTTCATCTTGCCTGATATGGGCTCAGAAACAATGCTAGTGGTTTTCACTACCAGTAAAAAAAAGAACTACAAAAAAAAAAACATTGCAATAAAGAATTATTTTTAATCACTTTCCCCATATTCATATTTCCCAAGTGATAATAATAATAATTATTATATTTATTTTATATAGCGCTTTTCATGAACTCAAAGACGCTTTACAATAAGTGGTACATACATACATACATACATACATACATACATACATACATACATACATACAATGAAACATACAATTCAGAGGGGGGGAAAAAGAAAAAAAAGGTCAACCAAGTCCTCTGGATCTGCTTCACAAATATGAGGACTACGGGTAAAAACTGCATTTCATAATGGTTTCTAAAAGGAGTGATCAGTCTACCCAAAGCCAAATGCCCCACATTAACTGTATTATGAAATCAGTAGGCCTCATAAATTTACCACCAACCACACATCCGTCATTGGACATTGTTACCCCATTAAACATAAACACGAGCCTCAATTATTTCTGATCATTGTTTGGATATTGCGGGAAAACCAATATGAGTAAATAACAATGCTAGACATCCTGTCCCACGCGCGCCGCACTGTTTATCGAGTCCAGACATCTATTCGGAATTTGGTGCACAAAACAAAGCACACCCCCTCTACTCCCTGGAGAAAGGCTGTACCGAAAACTCGGGGTTTTGTGCTGGTGTATTTTTAAACAGACTTAGAAATAACAAGAAACACTACAGGCTAAGTCTTCTGTATTTTTTGCGTGTGCGCCCTCGTTCTTGTCGCTTGTGCACACAACAAAGAAATACAATCTATTTGGTCCAATAATACAGCGTGGCATCAGGAATGTGAGTAAACCTTTAAAATGGGTTTAGTCATATTCAAACCTTTAGTTTGTTGGTATTTCCCATTCATTGGAATGAATATTGAAATAACGAAACGTATAAGCATTTAAATTAAAGTTGTCTGGCAGAGACAGTGGTTTTCCAACGATAACTGTGCGATCTGTGCGATAACTGTCTAAAATGTTACGTTAAACAGCAGTCGTAAAATAATTATTTCCTATTTGTAATTAGTATATGCCTATCCATTTTAACTTGGTAGGCCTAATAATCTATGACATGCTAATTTACATGAGGATTCTGTCAATGTATGGTATTGTCTCAACCAAAAGTTTTAAGACATTTCCCTATTTTAAAGCAGGCTATATCTCTGAAAGATGCTTTATTTTAACCCGTTAACCCTTTGAAAAGTCGTTTTTTGGAATGTTTTCTTTCAAAATTCTAAGCGTTCTAGAACTTCATTGCTTTCAATTACCAGTGATGACTGGTACATCAGGATTATGTTCAGCGAAAAACATTCTAATCACATATTTGAGACATTGCACCCTATACCGTTTGAAGCGTAGGCTTTTTGGAATGTTTTTTGTTTTGTTTTGTTTTTTTTCTAAAACGGTGTCTAACTCCAGTGCTTTCGGTCAGGCACGGCAGTAGCGATTGTTACATCAGAATTAGAATGTTCTGTTACGAACATTTAACCATATATTTCTGATAGAAGGGTTAAAGGTCTAATATAAAATTTGCACAAAAGCAGTATCGTGGTTTTCCCTTACAGTCACCTCGAGGGACAATGGCTGCAGGCCTAAACAATATTATTTGGCTGTGACTGCAAAATAGTAGCTATTGCCTGACCTGCCATCAGCATGCCTAACAATCGACTCAGTGACTAACATTGATTACATTAAATAGACTTTTGGTGGCGTGCAAAATTGACATACAGTAGCTATGACTACTTTTACTTTAAATAAAAAAGAGATAGGCCTGTGTCTTTAGTTATGCTAGTATGGGATGCTGTTAACTCGCAACAGCAGCCTATCTTTATTATTAATTACACCTGCAAGCCTTATAATATAGTTAAATTACCTAAATAAAAACACACAAACCTGGGTTCAGCATACCGTTGTTTACACTGACAATCAACTTAGATGCGGATGAAAGGTGTGTATATTTGACTGAGATGAGAAACGCATGTTGCTCTTTCTCACGGCCCATTTCCTAGGACAGTGGGATGGCGGAGGACTAATTATCCTCCGTCGTGTAATTAGTAAACACAATTCATGAACAAAGAACAGTTGCCTGGGAGCGTGGAGAAACTGTAGGTCTAATGGTCAATTGCGAACGACACCTTCTCTAGTGCCGTGACTAATAGGCCAATGTTGTAGTAGACCTATAACGCTACAAATTAGCCATTAATAGGCCCACAGCTACTCTAACTGGTATTTTAATCGTGAAAAATCTAATTTAGGAAATTTCCCGTTAAGGTTATCATGGCAGAACATCCAAGGCTTTGCATTCTATTCATCACGATGTTTTTCTCATCAAGATTTTTTAAAATTATATATTCGCAAGTCTGATGAACTGCACCCTCCATTAAAGGTCTTTAGGCCTACTCGGTGAGCGACGCGCACGTTTAATTAGCCTATTGCTTACAGACTTGGATTTTTCCCACATCAGCAACGTCTTACAAGGGGCATTAACTCCGCTGCAAAACTTCTTTGAATTCTGTACTACCCCCTCCGTTTGTTTACGAGGCTAAAATTACTTCCACACTTGTTTTGGTGGCAGCAGCGTCGATTGCTCTTTAAGAGCAAGCGCCAAACTGGCCATGAAACAGGCGTTGCGGTCCAGTGGTACATAGTGCGATCTGTAATCCATACCGTCATCGTTAATCACTAGCATAATTACAGCAGTAGCAAAAGCAGTCTCTGGCCAAGGCAACGTGCCTTGCTTTAGATGTGTATTGACATTATGACCACTATTACCGAAGTTTGGGCTATTTTTAGTAATCCCGTAGATGTAAACGACTTGCTACTTGCCACTTTTGACGACCTGCAGAGGGCGCACCCTGCCTGCGAGTTCAGTAGTTCATTGATGACTGCATTAATTAGGTGGGGGTTGAACGGCTAGATTTATAGCTGTAGTTGAATGGTCTAACCAATTGCAATTCAAATTCGTTTTAAAAAATTGAAACAAAAACAGGGAAATATTAATTATTCCACTGCCATCCCGCAATTAATGCCGATTAACTCACACGGTCTACAGCCTACTCAATAATGTATCACAGGTGAGTCATATACAGTTTAGATTTATGTTTAGATACTTCTGTACCTTTAAAAATGGTAATATGACTCCACAACACCATTCACCACTGTCCCTCTACCTGCTACCATCCCACTATTGAAGTCATCAATACCCTGCAGACTTCAAAGGGTTCTCGTCCCTGTCTGTTGCACCCCTCTCCTCCCCTTCCTTCGGGATAAACGTACATTACCAGCTGCTGCCATGTCCCTCTGTCAACAGCAAACTTCTCACTGCTGCCCCCACCCCTCCTACCCCTGCCCCAGGCTTTTAAAACCCCCCACACAGCTCCAGGGGCTCTGTGTTTGACAGGAAGCTGGCTCACGTGTCCTGGGGAGACAGCTAATTGAAGTGGAAGAGGCTGAGGGATAGGGAGGGGGACAGGCAAGGCAACTTGGGGGTGAGAGAGGGAAAGTCACATCAATGCTAATCCGGGACATTCTCAACTGCCGCAGGGGTCATGACCTGGCAGGGGGCGTGGCACCTGCTGCGGAGGAAACCAAGGAGGGCAACGGGTGGGAGGGCCTCAGCCTCAAGATGGCCCACTGTTTTACATAATTTAGCTGCCTCGCAATAAGGACGTATGAAGACATAAATAATAAAACATTAAAATGGTAGTATTAGTAATTATATCAATTTATTTTCTTAAGAGATCCTTGCACAGAAATGGGGGACTGAATCCAGTAGAGCAGCAGCCAGTATGCCACGAATAGGGTAGGCAAAGAGCTTATCTTAAACTCAGGTGCATTGGCCCCACACCTGTTTTTACGATTAAGAAGCTTGCCAGTTTTAGTGAGGATTACTCAGTTGACTCTTGTCTCAGTGTGCCTTGACTCAGTGTGCCTAATGTGGCATCCTTGTCATTCTGTCCTCCACCATACATTACTTAATTTTAATTATGACAATAACAATGTGTTATATGGAATTATTTCGATTTGTGCAGTGTGATTCTTTAGTTAAATTATGTCTTTTTACTAAAATGATTGCATGGGACTTTTAGGCATGCAAAAATTTTAATAGAAATGTTTTTTTATTATGAAGAAGGTTCTGGATAATCGTGAAAAAAAAAATAATTTGCCTCCCCCTCTTGGTAGCTATTAGCTACCGCTGTTAGATTTTTCACTTAGTAATGAACAGTAAAGGAGCTGTAGACAGGGCTAATTCAATACATTATTATGATTTTGTGACGTTATGATGTCTTCTATCTCTAAACAGTTTGTGGATGAAAGGTGTGTGTGTCTGTATCTGCATAAGTGTATGTAAGCACATGTATGGACTTGTGTATGTTAATATGTGTGATCTGTGTTACTGTACATGGTTGGTGATGAACACTTAACACACACACACTCTTGTTGAAAAGTTTTCTGTTAAATTGTGTATCTTAACCGTGTAGCCTTGCTCTGAACACAGGCTGAGCCATATAGCCTAAACATAATTCAACATGGCTGATTCTGGGCCATGTCATTTGTCAAATATTGCATGAAGTTTGCAGTTGCAGAACGCCACGTGCATGGCAGTTTAAGCATAATCGTATGGGGACTGGGCCTGCAACTCAGGTTGTAGGTTTGATTCCCTGTTGGGCACTGATGTTGTACAAGTGCAAGGTAGTTAACTTCAGCAAACATACATCTGTACAAATGTGTTTTATGCAAGGAATTCAAGCTCTGTATGTCGCTCTGGAAAAAAGCATCTCCTACTTGCCTAAAAGGTAAATGTAAATGGATTTTCTCTAGCACATAAGGGTTACTACTGCAAATATGCCTCTTAACTACTCACCAATACAATTCACACTTCCACAAGGGAGAAGTTCACCTGTATATAATTGTTATGTGTTACTGATTTTCAAGTCCTTGTCCACATTATGTTAATTTTGAGCCTTCTTCCATGTGTCCTGTCCTGATTCCTGTATCTCTCTGCCCAGCACGGCGCACTGGTCCGGGGCTAGGGGCCTGGGTCTGGAAGGGAGGCCAGAGTGGAACAGGAGCCGAAGCTGGACACCAGGCCGGAATCCGACTCCGCAGCCGAGAGCTCCTCGAACTTCTGGATGAAGGTTCGGATGGAGTGGAAGCGGACGTCCCGGCGCCAGCGCCCCGCGCCCGCCCCGGCGGGGCAGCGGTAGGCCGAGCTGCGGCAGAGGAAGACGTGGGGCGGAGGAGGAAGGCCGCACCTCAGCCTCAGCCGGCCCTGCCCCAGGCCCAGCGCCGGACAGACCCCCAGGCCGAATCGGGAAGGCAGGGTGGCCAGGTGCTCTTGAGTCAGGGCGTTATGGAAGCTCAGGGCTCCCCCACCCATGTTCAGGAACACCCCCACGGTTTTGATCTGGGGGGGTACGGCAGGCAGCGGCTCCCTGCGCCCGTCGAACACCGCAGAGAAGGAACCGCCCCTCCTCTCCAGCCACCATCCGCGCGCGGTGTCCACAGAGCTCACTCCTGCAGGACACAGGAGCCCGGTCACGGACGACTGCTCTGCAGCACCATCCACAGCCTCTCACCTCCAGCTCTGATCTGCACTGTCTGCATGCTAATATGAGTGCATCATGCTTCATACTGGTGAGCTGCCACTTCCCATGAGAATTCCACTAACATTTTAATCATAATATTTTCCTTTCTGACTTACAGTATAAATATTTGCACATCCACATAGAAATGCATAGAGTAAATGCATACAGTACAAAATGTGTACAGGTGAAATAGTAGAGCCTACACTGTGGGTGACCCTGTACTGCGGTGTTTTGCCTGTCCCGTAACAGGCTCTCTGCTCTAGTACCTTACCTATCCTGTAGCAGGCGCTGTTGCAGACATCAACCTCCCAGTAGAACTGCCCCCTTGTGATGGTCAGTGCTGCGCACACCTGAGGAAGGGGGCTGGGGTCCTGGCGCTCCAGGGCCACAGGGAGCCCTGCTGCCCCGGCTGCCTGGGCCGGAGGGTCCTGTCCCTGGAAGGTCACAGTGAGGGCGGAGCCAGAGAGAAGGAGGGGAGGGGCAGCCGTGGACGGATCCAGGGAAAAAACCAGACCTGGGGGAGCAGGAACCAATAGGGAGTGAACGGCAATAGGACTGTACCTTCAGATCATGCGGTGCCAGGCAGCCAGGGACAGCCCTGCGTCAGCATATATATCAGCAAATTGTACCTGTTTTCTGCAGGGCTCTCCAGGAAGACCCTATTACACTTGTCCAGTGGGTATTACATTTGACATGGTATGTGTAAGCATGTCTCCAAATTGAGCGCTGCGTTTTATTTCAAATGACCATAGAAAGAGAAGACTGTGTCTGCAGTCTCGGCCTTTCTCAACACTTGTTTTAATCCACACCATGATCTATAACCAGAGGCGGCCAACCATGCCTCTGGAAAGCTGTACTGTCTCCTGGACTTTGTTGTTACTTTGCGCTTAAATTGATCAATAAAAGCAGTCAATTGCACAGTTAACTCGCTTCACCTGGTTTCTTGGGTCTAAAGTGGTTGTTGTATTTAAGGTGAAAACAAAAACCAGCAGATATTGCAGCTCCTCAGGATCAGGGTTGTTCATTTATTATCTACTGTATGGGAGCTTGGGGTAATGGGTAATGCATGAAGCAGGATTACTGAGTTAGCTGGATAACTACGCTGAGTGAAACCCAAAATAACTTTTTTCAGTCAAGCTACTTCAGTCCTTGTTTCTGATTTGGGAGAGTTCTCGGTTTTACTCGGTGCAATTATCCAGCAAACCAGGTAATCCTGCTTTGCGAAACAGGGCCCTGGTATGTATTTCGTTATATCGTGAGACAGAGGCATTGTTGATCGTGTTTGTCATCAAAGGTCTCAAGAGGACATGTTGAATGAAAGAGGCGAGGGAGTGCAACATCCGATTTAACCTGTTCATCTGTGCTGAGACAAGCAGGGAACTATTTTTTAATCAGCCAAATCAAATGGCAAAATAACTTGCATTTACTTTCAATAAAATTGACGCTTGTTTTCCTTTCCTCCATACTTTCCTTCATGCCGTGCCTGTAATTTTAATAACTTGCATTTACTTTCAATAAAATTGACGCTTGTTTTCCTTTCCTCCATACTTTCCTTCATGCCGTGCCTGTAATTTTAATTCAATGTACCATCACCTTTATGCTAGGACATGGCGTACGACATGGAGTAAGATTCGAAAATAATCGACAAAGAAGTTAATTCATGGGTCATTTAGAGGACCACCTACCTCTTACTGACTGTTCCATCTCCTCTTCGTGCAGATCTACAGTACCACCCTGTGGCCAGTCAGCGTATTCTGAGTATAGAAACGGCGTGAGAGGTGTTGGGGTACAACAGCCAATAAAATGCAACTGACATCCCCATGTGTCCGACATGATCACAGAGTATTACTGTACAACACGTTTTTTAACTTACTTAACATAAATACTGTAAATTGTACATTTTTATTGGAGAAATTGACTGTTAAATAAGTCCTCAACTGATACTGTGATTTGGAAGAAGTGCATTGAATAATCCTTCAATTCACATTCTGGGTTTTTTTTTAAACTGCAGCTAGTGGCTTTTTCACAGGGTGTAGCAAAGGATGAAAAAGCAAGACATTCATCAACTTCTTGGGATGTCCAAGCATGTCTAGGCTGTCGAGAAGCTATATGCCCTTTCAGGTCTAAATGTATGTACGTTACAATACCAATGCCAATGCAACAAAACAGCAGTTATATAACAGCAGTTTCACCAAGTGATAACCTACACAGGGGGTGCTGACATTACAATTTTCTTGCTAGATGGTCTATTGTAATATTAGTTGGCTATTACTAAGATAATCAATTTTGCACAGATGTTTTCAATCATTCTTTTCCTGACAATCATAAAGTCTGTCTCATGGAAATTTCTGGGGTTTTCAAATGGGGTATAATAGTCATTTTTTTTAAATATGTGGAATTAACCAGTTGCCACTGTATACTGAACATTGATAGAGAGAAGTTACATTATTCTTTAAATAAAATATTAAACTCAAACACCTTTTGATCATACTGCTTTATTTTTGATGGTTTATCATACACAGAAATAGCCTTTTAATACAGCTATGCTCAGTAAAATTGGAGAAATGAACACAATAGTCTGTTATATAAAGAAGTATGACAGCGTTGGCTACAATCTGTATATAAACAGAACAGCACTGTCCAAATGTCCTTTTGGAATATACCTATCTCACATGTTCTTTGCAACTTGACTTTGTCATGTTCATCCTCGTAATCTCACACCTTACAAGTAGGCAGTACAGGGTATATCAGTGTACATGTGGCATTTCACAGAGAAGTGCAGGGTGTAGTAGTGAGTGTGTGACATTTAACAGGGGAGTGCATGGTATATCAGTGTAAACTTCGTGTTTAACTGGGTGAGCGCAGAGCATATCAGTGTAAACTTGGTGTTTAACTGGGGAGTGCAGAGTATATCAGTGTAAACTTGGTGTTTAACTGGGGAGTGCAGAGTATATCAGTGTAAACTTGGTGTTTAACTGGGTAGTGCAGAGTATATCAGTGTAAACTTGGTGTTTAACTGGGGAGTGCGGGGTATATCAGTGTATATTTAGTATTAAACAGGGGAGGGTGTATCAGTGCATATTTGGTGTTTAACAGGGATTGCAGGGTATATCAGTGTATTTTGAAGTTTAACAGGGGGGTGCAGAGTGTCAGTGTATATTTGGTGTTTAACTGGACAGTGCTTATCAGAGTATACGTGGTGTATAACATGCATACCCATATGAGGCCACTCCCCTACCATACCCAAGTTCCCAGTATGATAAAGGAATTGACTACTCACCATTTAATGTGGCCTGCCTTAGGAGAGCATGTGCATCTACACAGCAGGGTTCTGCCTAACGTGAGGAAACGTATCATAAATGCCCGTAGAAACTCTTTGGAGTTCAGGTATAAACAGCTTAATTTAAACAATTAAATAATAAAAAAATTATCCTACATGTGTCTTTAGATTGGTACACTACCCACTTAAGGAGCCACTTCCCATGCTAGCTACCAAAATAGTACCCCCCCCCCCCCACCCCACGCCCCCTGGCCATGCTACAGATCCCTTAGCTGGTCGATCTACTTTAGGAACATAGGCAGATTTTTTTTCACCTATTAAGTTATGTAGCTGCTCATGATAGCAACAGGTAATGCAACAGGTGTCACAAATTCAAAATCAACTGCAGAATGCACCAGAGAACTGAAGCCTTTAAGCAGCAGCTAAACGCAATCTATCCGTTACTGAGAGTGCACACAAAGGGTATGTATTTCCAGCTGAAGAAGCAGAAAACCTGTTCAATAGAATTTGGTACAATTTGCAGACCGCTCTGGAATTTATGATGCACCTGTGTATTTCACTAGGACAGTTCAATGTGGAGCCAGGAGAGGGGTACCCTGAAAACACTGTGCACCTTCACACCTCTCCATGTTCCTTTACCTGCAGGCAGGTCTTGGGGTCCTTCTGTTTCCCCAAAGTCTCCTCCTCTGACTCGTTCTTTCTCCCCGCACCCTGTCGCCGCCCCCCGTCCTGGTCTTCCTCGGTCTCTATGGCGCCCGGCCTCCGCGCCAGAGTCGGGTTGAGGGGCAGGCAGCGGGTGGCGCTAGCCCAGTCCCAGCAGGGCAGCTCCACCGGGAGGTGGCAGCAGGGGCAGGGGAGGGCGCAGACGGGCGCACCGGCAGCCTGCCCGGGCGCCGTGCTGCTGGAGGGGGCGCCGGAGGAGGGGGCGCCGGAGGACCCGCCCGCCGCCGCCTCCACGCAGCTCCCGCACAGGGTGTGAGAGCAGGGGAGGAGCAGCGGTACGTCGAATTCGCGCCCACACGAGGGGCACGAGGAGGGCTCCTCTAAGACGTCCCACATCTCTGTACTCTCTGCAGTCGTCCAATCCCTGCCCTGCATCTGCGACTTCATTCCGAAAATGTCATCCCACTCCCTGTCCTGATATTAGGGGTGGTGAGGCAGGGAGTCCTGTATTTTCACAGCTCTTTTTTTTTTTCTCTCTGTGACCTTAAACACCCCCCCCCCCCCCCACACCCCCCGCCCCTTTCTGCCAACAGGCTACGCACAGCAGCTTTCAGGCCCACAGATTAGCCCCACTGCAATTTATGCCTCACAGCGATTTCCCATTGAATTATCTCACTGCTCCCTGTCACACACTCATTCAAGTGCTTGCTTTGGATGATTATCTGTGCGAGCGCTGTGATAATGTCACAACTACCCAGTCGATCAGATCCCAAACTAGAGCACTGCTACATTTAGACCAAACATCGAAGATCAGACATCTTCCCACTGCCATGAATGATTAATCCACTCACCTTCCCAAAAGTGCCTCATCCTGACAAGAAAAAAAAGAGGAAAAGGATTATATCCATGGAACTTGATTTCTACCAAAAAGGCTTTTTTGCTACATCTTCAGCTCTTTTCACAGCCCGGGAGCGGCTCATGTCGCAGAGGAAGGGTAGACAGACAGAGAGGGGGAGAGAGAGAGCCGGCTTTTATGAGGCAGCCATTGCTGAGGGTTGCCATGGCAAAGAGCTTCCCGTAAAGCCGCCTAATAAAAGCAAAGGAGCTGAGAGAGACAAGGACCCCAGCAGATACAAGCTTTCCTTCACCCAGATCCACTACAACATGAAGGCCACACACACGCACATACACACACACGCACACACACGTACATACATGCACACGCACGTACATGCACACAATAATACCATTGACAAGCATGAATGTAACGTAATGTACACAATCATTTTACATGCGCACAAACACTGAATACATTAACACATTGAGGATGAAGCCTATCACAGGTTTGTAAAAATGAAAATGATTACAACATAACATCCTTCACAACTCCACTTGTCTGTCGCATTCTTTCTTTGTTTTCTTTGTCTCTTCATCTCCATCTCTCTCTCACTCTTTCAGTTCGATTCAAATTAACATTCTTTGGCATAATAATGAACTGTTTTCCCAAAGCTTTGTCAAGACACAATATGCTTAAAAGAAAATAACACTGTTGTTTACATTACGCCCCTTAAATTTAAGAGAAGAATGTAAACGCGATGTATATATTTTAATGCATAATCTGTTAATTACAAATCGGCTACATTAAAAAAATCACAGCCTCTCTCTCTATTCCAACCAAAAATAGTATTGAACATATTTATGAAGAATAAAGAATAATCAGGTAATATGCACACATACAACCCCTGGGGGCATAACACTGCAGTACAAGCGACTCTGGAGTTACTTTTGTCCACGAATCAACAAAGGCCCAATATCTGCCATTGTAAAGTCAGAAGGTCATAATAAACTGCTCTAAATATGTTAATTCTCTTCATCACACACAAAGACTGTCGGCGTATATCAAAAGCCTAGACTGAAATAATATTTTACTGAAAAAGTAAACTATCCCTTTCACCCAACCCTACAGAGGAAGTGTATTTTGATAATGGCACATGGATGTTCAACCCTTGATTGATCTTTAGGGGGCATATGTCCAAGTAGGAATGGGGAGTTTTGGCAATTGATCTTGTAAGGCCCAAAGTTTCATGGGATCCAATGCAATTTCATTTGCAATCAGAAAGATTTGTAAACCATTTAGACTTGATCACTACCCTCAGAATGCACATTGCTCTGGGCATTGGCATCACATGGTAAAGTAATAAATAATGCCACACCGTAAAAGTCTGGTTTTCTAAAGTCTTTAATTTGGCTTTGGCTTGTTTCTCTGAACTACCGCAGCTTTTCACAACTTTTTTATTTGTTTCTTTGCAAGCAATCAGAATTTACTGTTTCCATAGAAATAGACAGGTTGCAAAAGAAGTTGGACACCCATAATTAAGACAGACTGCATTAAGACTGCTTTTACCACTACCTAAAATATTTACAGAAACCTTAAAATAGCAACACCGGGAGTGAACAACCATAGTAGATTATGAGAAGCTAAAGCACATTCATAATTTCATTATGACATTCTATAGATATTGTGAGTTTCTCATGCAATGTATAAACTATTATCACTATGGATTCAGCATTATGGGTGCTTGTGCCTGTCTGAAATTAGGGGTCAACAAAAGATCAACTCATTTTGATGTCACATTTATACGTGAATGTCTGTGTGCATCGGCATCTATGTTTCTTCAAGAGGATGCGATACGAGATTGTAAACTCATGGGATGATACAAGGCAAAAACACCATAAAGGTATCTGCCTGAGGGACGTCTGAAGCTGAACCCAAAAAAAATCCCAGACCCACAATTAATTTTAAAGCCAATTAATAAATTATATCTAATGTCATGGGTCAATAAAGAAATGTAAGCGATAATCTTTCTGGCTATCTTTTACATGAGCCCGATTGTTTTGGTTAAACTTTGCAGCACATCAGACGGATTCAAAAACCCTGCACTCCTGTGACCCAAGATAAGACATCACAGCTGTCATGGGACAGTAAATGTTCTGTGCACACAAGCATCTAACCGTGCTGTTTATTTTGAGTTTTTCCTTTTTTTTTACTCGTGCTGTCAATCTCTAGGCCAGTAAGAATGAAGCAGAAGAGTAGGTTAAACTAGTTTTACCAATACTACAAAGAATTTTTTTTAATTCACATGCAATTACTGCTAATGCAATTCCTCCAGAAACCTAACATGTACAGACATAAACCGGCATAACGCTGCTTTGTCCCTTTATCCTCATGGCAACCCAAAACTCTCTACCTCTGACAAGAGTATGACCCTTTAGCTGTGACATAGCAAATGAAGTACATGAATCAGGCTGAGCCAATAGTGGCTGTGGATGGCATGGCAGGGCTATTCAAAACTGCTGTCAGGGTTTCCCAGGGTGAGCAGGATTTAGCCGACCTGGATAAGCACGTCTTATCGCTTGGCAGCAGTCCCCTGCTTGTCAATCAGAGGGTGACAGACTGCTAAACCTGTACATGAAGCGTCTTCGTCCGACTCATGTCTGTGCGAGCTGAACTTGAGAATAAGCACTAGCCTGATATCACGGGGTTGAGAGGAGAGAACATAGCATGGGCTCGGTCGAATCAATGGCAAGGGTTTCAGCACTGAAGTGACTACAAGTGAATACAATACAAACAACATTATCATTTCAACCAACACACCAATGTATCATGCGTACACCCATGACATTAGGGCTCCTCCCCTTATTGGCAACACTTGACCCCCTTTTTATTTTTAAGAAATTCATTTGAAGCAGTTTTGATACGTTCTTCCAATGTGCCCAGTTGCAATTCTAAGCCTGTCCTTTAGCAGCATGTCCACAGTCCATTTGAGAGAGTGGAAATTAAGATGTGTGCCCTCCAAAGCGTGCACTCCCTCCCCTGCTTCTGTTCATTCTGCAGTCCAACAGTATGCTACGCAGTCATGGTGCTGGAGGACTACGCCTCAAGCACAGCTGGCACAGACAGACTTTTGGCCCCTGAATGTCCAGACGAGACCTTCTTGTGCAGTGAGGTGGAGAGACTTACATCATGCTGTGCCTGTACAGCACAGCCTAAGGAAACAAGCCACCTGGGAAGCACCCCATGAATCCCAGAGAGTTAGTCCACTTGTTCCTGTCATCACCCTGAAATGAGAAATTGTTAGCTGTGCCTTCTTGTTAAGGTTACAATCCACAGGAGATATATCATAGCAGCAGAAAGCATGTATAGCACTAGGTAAGTTACATTACATTATTACATTACAGGCATTTAGCAGACGCTCTTATCCAGAGCAACATACAACAAGTGCATCAGTTCAAAGTGCAGAGGTGCAGAAAAACACACTAGAGTGAAGTAAAGATCGTAGTGGCAGAAGTGACCACATAGATCAGGACTCCAACCCTGTAGGGTAACCTGTTGAGCAAATAAACAAAACAATCCTGCCAAGTACAAAACTAGCATTGAAATCACATTTGCCTAATCAGAATCAAACAAAACAATCCTGCCAAATACAAAACTAACGAGATTGCATTAGCCTAACTAGGTACATTGAGGTAAATAGAGTAGAACTAAACTAGAGGCTAGGGAGGGGTGGGGAGAGGTGCAGCCTGAAGAGATGAGCCTTTAGTCTGTGCATGAAGGTTGTCAGATTCTCTGCTGCTCTGACCGCCACGAGAAGGTCATTCCACCAGCGAGGGGCCAGGACAGACAGCAGACGCGAACGGGAAGTACAGACACGAAGAGGGGGAGGTGCCAAGCGTCCAGAGGTGGCAGAACAGAGAGGTCTGGCTGGTGTGTAGGGTCTGTTGATCCTCTAAGTATGGGCAAGGCTTGGGGGTAGAATGGTGGTTTCAGACATAAGTCTCAGGATTGCAGCCTCTACTCAAGGTTTAACTGTGCTCTGTATACAACTACCAACAGCTCAGGAACTCCATACCACACAGCCTCTGTGGATATCAGAATATGCTTAAAATACTCTAATTTAACTGCCATACATACAGTGCCCTCCATAAAGGACAAAGACATCTTTTTCTTTATTTGGATCTGTACTCCAAAATATTAGATTTGTAATGAAAAAGTTCATAGATATGTGGTTAAAATGCAGATTCTCGACTTTTATTAAGGGCCATTTTTTAAAATACATTTTGATTTCATGCACAGCACTTTCTACATTTCAGGGCACTATAATGTTTGGCACATATTAACGTTATTTAAATTAAAGTAGTCATGTTTAGTACTTTGTCACATATCCTTAAGGAGATGTTCCTGTACACTTCGGAATTCATTTTGTCGCTGCTATCAGCGGTTACATCATCAATAAAGACAAGTGAGCCAGTATCTAATGTTATTAACATACAAACAAGTGGTCATTATTTCTTATGTTCTTAGTGTGAGTGGAATCCTCAAAGTGCAGATTCAGAGGAATATGGAGCCCTATACACATAGAAAAACAGGGCCATGGAGCTGATGGTTCTACACATTTGGATTTTCGTGGCATGGTTACATATGTTGGGGTAGGTAGGGCTAATGTAAGAAGCATCAACCATGATGCAGCTGGTGGCATCAGAAAGGATTGGCAGCTAGGTACTGGGAAGGGACAAAGGGACCTGCCAGGGTCCAAGCACATCCTTCATGACTTCTGGAAGGCAAAGCTTCTAGTTTATTTTGCTGCCTTCTCTGAAATGTCTAAATTTTTTAAATTCTTAATTTAGCACAAGTGAACAGCACCAGAAAATGCAGAGCATAATATAGCTCCATTTTTCATTATGATCAACGACTAGGATGAGCCAGTTGGTAGTGAAGCAGCAAGTTCAGCCTCAATAAAGGTCTAAACATATCGAACTTCAGGACAGACAGCCAGATACCACATACCAGATACCAGATAACAGGGACAATCTCACATAATCCCACATAACTGAGGGGGACCAAATAAGTCTTAGCTAATGAGTGGTGTGCCAGATACCTGGGGCACAGTGTGGAAAATTGGTTGCTTTTGTCCAGTCTGACTGCCTCAGGCTGGGGTGGTTCATTTAAAAGACAGGCACATCATGTTCCACCATGGCATATACATCAGGTGCCAAGGACAATTCAAAACAAGATCTCTTCCTTATCACAATTACTTCTCCAAGACAAAAAATTTGAGTCTTCTGGTCTTGGCGGTCATGATCCACGTCAGTCTCCCATTTTTCCCATTTCAAAGTCTTTGCTGGTATAAGTCATAGCAGGTTCGATACCAAAATGATGAATGAAGCAGCAAGGGTTGATGGGTTTCGTCTATATTATGACGACACTAGACCGCCAGGTTCTGAAAAAATTCCAGGAATCAATTACTCTGTCAACATGGCTTACAGCATGTCCCGCAGTAAAATATTAACATTGTGTAAATCAAATGAGCGGGTTCCCACCCATATACCACAGCGCGAACTAGAATTTATTTATTTTTTTAGTTTAGAAGTGTATCTTGTTTTTCAACATTGTATATTTTTATGTTTTAGTGATTAATCTGCGGAAACTGTTTTGGCGTGTCAAGTTTTAATCGATTGGGACGTTAAACGCACTTATCTGTCGCTGTTAGTCTTTCTCCCGCCGTCGAAGAGAAAATGCCGCCAAACCGGAAATCTGAGGCTCACATTAGTGATATTATCGCGACGCTACAGTCTTTGCCCATACCGTGAGAAATACGATTGGGAGATATTACGGCTTCATCAGACCTTTAAATTCACACAGCCTCAGGTGTCCTGTGTCAGCGTTAATCTCTGCAAGCTCTCCTGTCTGTCGTCTGCGGTTTAAATGGAAAACAGTGCAGTGAATTATGAGAGCAACGCCACTGTAACGGTCCCCCCTGCGCACAGGAGCAGGTTATGGATTTGAACAGTAAGTACCTAAATTCATACATTTCTCTATTTTCTATTTTTAGAGTCAGGTGAAAGTTTCAAATACATGTAATGAAACCCCCGCCTGGTTTATAAGACGGTTGGATGTGTTTGTCGTTAGAGGCCAATATATGCAATACGCAATCCATTCAAGTTAAAAATGCGAAACTTTAGTCGTCGAGTGCCAGAATTCGTCAGATGCTCTCAGTCGGTCTAAGCTATATATTCCCCACCATACAGTCGTCTGGGCTAATGAATGGTCCAACGACATAATTGAACTTTGGATTTAGCGCATCTCAGGCACTTCAGAGCGGCTGAAGGGAGCCACCTGATTGTTGGTTACTGACGCACGGGGACACGTTGGGACACATGCTGCCTGTTTTTGTATCAGACTCAGAACCAGATTCGCTTTACTTTGCAGTGCAAAGATGTCTAGGAATTTGTCTCATTGTGTACAGGTGTGTTTCACATGCTTCCCCAGTTCAATATAGTGTGACAAGTCAACTATGCATTTTGAGATGCATTAGGTGCAGTTGTCACAATTATGTCACTTTGTCACAATTATGGTTCAATTGTCACTATTATGTCACACACACCCCCCCCCCCCCCCCCCCCCCCCCAGTTCAGTTCTGCTTATATAGGGCTCATGGTGATGGGCTCATGAAGACTGTGCGGTAAATCTTAATTGGGGCCCATAAGCTGCTGTTTTAAAACAGAAGTTTTGTGCATCTACAATGATCATCTACAAAGAAAATAATGTGGTGTAATAAATGTGTACAACAGCGAATAAAGCATTGCAATAATCCAGGCGACTTGTCACAAATGCACGCATCAGTTCTTTGGAATCTTCTTTGGAAAGGAAGGGTCTACCTTTTGCAAAATTTCGTAGATGGCAAAAAGCAGTTTTGGTTACATTTCTGATATATGCATTAAAATCCATAATATTCACGACCCAGGGCATAGCTTCTGAACCCATTTTTGAGCCTGGTGATAAGGATTTCATGGTCTACCATGTCAAACACAGCACTAAGGTCTAGAAATACCTGGACAGAAAAATTTCTATTATCTAAATGTACTCTTATGTCAGTCACAACGTTAATTAGAGGAGTTTTAGTGCTGTACTTTTTGTATGGAAACCTGACCGAAAATAGAATTTGTATTTAAGTGGTCTGACAACTACTGGAAGCTTTTCAGGAAAAATGCTGGTCTGCAGGGAGTTATTGATCATTTTCAGCAATTCTCCTGAAAGGCTAGTATAGACTGGTGGGGATGGGATCAAGGGCAATAATGTTCTCTGCTCTGTGCTCTTCAAGGAGCCCTGCTTCTGCTGCTGTATATGGCTGCTTCTGAGGTGCAGGACATTCAGACCAGACCAATCGATTTTGTGTGTGACTATCAAGCCAGGAGAAGCATGAACAAAGTGGAGGAGATGAAGTCTGCCATGGTGAGGACACCCGACTGAGATACCCGCAGCACATGGAGACATTGGGCCTCATTTCACGAAACATGTGTACGATCACATTTGATCGTAAACTGTGTGTAAGAACGTTTCGGCATTCATCATTTTTTTCCTATCTGTATTTGTTCATGGCTGTTTGCTTATGCTAGTCACATGAACAGGATTACGCATAAAATGTACAAACAGTCAACATTCATCATCTCATACACCTGGGATACGCACAAAAACAAAGGTCTGCGCATGTGTCACCAATCCCATATTGGTTTTTTGTCTGAGCATTTTTAAGAACAAAAGTAAGAATAATTTAAGCAAAGTTTTGTGAATGAGGCGCATTGTGCACACCTGCTGGATGTATGTCCATTGCCCCCTATCTGTCTCTTTCCTAAGGGGGAGTGTGATGGGTCTGGCCTCCTCCCCTCTGCCATCCCGCTGCCATGTGTGGGAATAAACATGGGGGCCTGGAGGAAGAAATCAGTGAGTGTTCCCTACCCCAAAAAGCAAGACCCGCACACAGTGTGCAATTTGAGTAGCAACCATCTGTTAGGGTAATCTCAAGTAGTTTTGTCAATAAATGGAGTTAAATTGGTTATAAATCATGGAAACGCATGTGCTACCCTGCACACTGTGAAATGGAGAAATCACTGGAGAAATCTTTAGGAACAGTTTCAAGCTGGCCATTTGGGCTGTTGAAATGACTTGTATGTACCATGCATACTTCCCTTTAATCTGGTCATTGGTCTCAACCTGATTTCATTCATTTTCCTTGATTAACACTTAGTGTGCCATTGGTCTGGAGAATCAATCAATCAATAGAAAAATAAGTTAATACACTTGACTGTGCACTTAACGAAGAACGATACACCAATCCGTTAATTGCTGCTTTAGCTTTCAGCACAACTTAGAATGAAGGCTATCTAAAAAAAAAAAACCTGCACTTCAAGATTGTTTAAATTACAAAATCTATGCATCACAGACCTTCACCATGAATATTTACTGAGTGTAAGTGCAGAAAAGGAAGAGTACATGTGTCCCTAATTTTAAATGATGTCAATAAAATGTCCACAGTTTTGCAATGCAAATAAAAACTATTTTATTTCTTGCTAAATAGCCTAGTTGAAGAGATCTGGCTACATTTGGTATGTTGTGAAACAGGTAGACCAATAATCAGTTTCAGCGGAAGTTTTCCACCCCTAAAAAATTTTCAGTTGAGGAGTTGTCAATGGTATCATGATACTCTTTTAGATGAAGAGAACCAGTGAAAGAATCAGGTACTCTGGGACAACGACATTCAATCAGTGTGTGTATGTGTGTGTGTGTTTGTGTGTGTGCATGTGTGTATACCTGTTTGAGTGGTTGTCCTGTAGCTACAGCAGAAGAGGGGTCAAGTCTTGGCTGCTCTGAAGGTTCTTACAGAGGGTTTGAAGATGGTGAGGGCAAAGACCCAAAATGGGTGTCAGTCCACCCTGCTGGAGCGGCTGGAGCATAGTGTCACCAATTACCTGCACATAGTGATGAACCTGGATATCTTGGTGAGTGAAGCACACACACGCACGGGCACACACACACACACGCACACACACACAGCGAGCTCTATCAGATATACTAATAAATACTGTAACTGTCATAAGTACAATGCCCTCCATGTCTGGGACAAAGACATAATTCTTCTTGATTTTGCTCTGAACTCCTCAATTTTAGATTTGTAATCATCCAATTCACGTGTGGTTGAAGTGGAAATTCTCATCTTTTTTTGAATGATATTTTTGGTATTTTTTACGTTTTGGTTTCACCATGTGGAAATTACAGCACTTTCTATTCATAGCCCCTCATTTTCAGGGCACCATCACGTTCGGCACAAATGCCTTCTCAGGTGTTTATGATTAGCCAGATGTGTTCAATTGTTTCAGCCCCTGAAACAAGCAGGAGCTGAAGATGGCTGCAGTGCAGGCCTGGCAGAGCATCACCAGAGAAGATACTCAGCACCTGCTGATGTCTATGGGTCACAGACCTCAAGCAGTCATTGCATGCAAAGGATATGCGACAAAGTAATAAACATGACTACTTTGATTTACGTAACATCAATATGTCCCAAACATTATGGTGCCCTGAAATGGGAGAGGTTGGGGTGGGGGGGGGGCTATCTTTAAAAAGGGCTGTAATTTATACATTTTGAAATCAAAGTGTATAAAAATACCTTTTAATTAAAGCTGAGAATGTGCACTTCAACCACATGTACATTTTTCATTATAAATCCAAAACTGTGCACAGAGCCAAATCAAGAAAAAATGTCTTTGTCCCAAACATTATGTAGCTTACTGTATATACATGAGCAAACATGCATGCACGTGCACATCTACATGCAAGCATGTGGAAATACAGCACATGCACACCCTCACACTCACACCCTTGTAGCTGTTGAAGTTCCTGCTGCATAAACTCGTGTTTCCATGTCCAGATTTGTATATGTTTTCACCAACAGCAATAAGAAAGTGTCCAAAGTCACTTTCATAGAACAGACTCTCATGGAAATAAGACATAAAGTAAACTCGGATACAATTTTTTGACATTTTACCATAGGCAAAGATGTGATAAATTGTTTTTGGTGATGTTCTTTTTTATAGGTATATTAATGTTCATATACTTTTCCTTTCTTGCTTGTTTGAGTTTGATCACCTCTTGCCTTTCTCAGGAAGCCCTCCAGACTGAGACCCATACTTTAGGTTAAAATGGGGATTAGAAACCATGAAGCAGGGTGTTAGACTGTGTCTGCGTATTGCATTACTGGGTGTTAGACTGTGTCTGTGTATTAGACTATAGGGGGCCAAACTGTGTGTGTACAGTAAGGGGCTGCTGGTTGTTAAAACTGTGTCTGTGAAGCAAATGTTTTGTTTCTGTGTGTATTGGACTGTCAGGAGTTTGTATTTGTCTCTGTGACTGTCATTTTGTCTGAACTACTTCCGGGTGTCTCTTTTTGCCATGTGAAATGCTCCGATGCTGTTTTATTTGGTCTGTGCATGGGTCTTACTGTAAGGCAGGGTCTGTGGTATACTGTCTGAAGTGTCTATGTGACAGAGTCTCTGGTTCTGTCACCCAGCAGGACAAAGGCGAGGGCCAGGACTTTGCTTGTCAGAGCCGGAACACCCTGAATTTAGACCAGGTCCTCATGCAGTACAACAAGCTGCTCAGTGGCATGCTGGAAATGTTTATGCTGGAGCTGAAGGACATGTGCCAAGGGGAGACCTGACCTGTAACCTGTGATCTCTGGCCATATAAGTAAGAAGGAAGATGCCCCCAGTCACCTGGTGTGACCTCAATACCTCACTTCATTTTCCTGTCCTTTTAAGTGAGGAAATGGAGCCCTCTGCTGGTGAAGGATTGGAAAGACAAAAAATGCTGGCACTTGTTACAAGTGCAGAAGCTCTAAGTGATCAAATGGGATGTAGCAGCATTATATAAGGTTAAGCAAGATCACCAAAGGACACGATGTGATACGCTTGGACCTAATATTTTTCTCTGTGTTTGGAGGTGCAGACAGTGTTGTGTTTTTTTTTGTTTGTTTGTTTGTTTTTTTACAATGACACATGAAGAAACTAAAAGGAGGCCCTCATTCAGGGTGATGAATTTGAAAGCATCTGAGGCGACAATGAACTGACTGTTTGACTGTTCGACAATTTTAAACCCTGTTGTAGTTGGCTTATTTTTGTAGGCTGGAAAGCTGGACTGATGGTAATGCCACAACACAGTCAGACAAAGAGAAGAGACCTGTAACCACTTACCTGGAATGTTGTGGTTAGAAACAGAAGAGAAAATCCTGGTGGATGTGTAATATTGTAAATTGAGTGATATGATAAATAGGAAAGAAAGGCCATAAAGCTAGTTTTTTTTTTTTTTTTTTCCTGTGGTTGGTTTCAAATTATGAAACCAACCACAGGAAAACAAATGCACTAGCTTTAAACATTAGCTGCTCCAAGAGAAAAGTGTATTTTATTTCACTTTGCATTTTGATTTCAGTTTTTTTTTTAAACTGACTGAACACTTTCTAAGCTTTATCTGCCATCAGAACAGCTGAGTCTGTCACCATCTCCCACCGCCTTGAGGAGGCAGTTTAGACTACCTGGGTTCATCCATCTTGAATGCATTTTGCGGTTTAGAATCTGACTATACTGCTGTAAAATTGTTTTGTTAAATGGCTTGTGATAGGCTTTGATTTTATTATGGGAATTATTATTTTTATAATTGTTAAATATATAGCCTACAGTAGCTACACTACGCTCTTCCATATATTTGCACTTCGCATTTGCATTGAAATTGTATTTTTTACGTTGCATTGGACTCTGCACTTATATATAATTTAATCTGTAATTCGCGGTGTTAACGTCGGTCTAAAATAGTCATTAAAAAGTAATAATGAAATTACAATCGCAGTTATGTTATTTTCTTTACTTCTTTAAACTTTGCAGGATCCGTTGTGTTCCACGTGTATTTTCTATCTTATAATATGCATTTAAGGAAGTTGGGCGGAATACATATTAAATAAATAAATAATACATAAATAAATAAATGCTTAAAAAAAACAAAACAAAACAAAAAAAAACTGAGATTGACAGACCCCCATAACTGCAGGATAGCGGATGAAGTTTTAGTAAAGGCTTTCACTGATTGGAGGACAGAGCTGGGTCATATGACTAGACACCGCAAAAACTTCCAAATACATGCATCACATGATCATTCAGGTCACTGCCTTAACCCGTGGCGAGAAGTGAACTTGGAAGTTGAGATTTAATGTTTTTATATACTGGCTGTGATTTTTAGCTAGTCCCGTACGAGGGGTGTTTGGCTCCCCTACGTTTTAAAGTTATCTTGACTGATTAATGCTGTTTTTATCGTCCTAGATTATTTCACCCTTCGCTTCTGCATTTGATGGAAATACAGCGATGCCAGGATAAGTGAAACTAAGACATTCTTAATATGAGATATGGAACACGTATACCTCATAGCTTCCGTGTTTTCCTGTGGACTTTGTAGGCTAATGAAAAAGATAGCTTGCTAGACACTGATCGAAGCGCTCTGGCATATAATAGTTGAAACTGTTGCAGATTCATTTGTATCGCCATGTCGGAGCGAACCCCACTGCTGCATTACCGCCTCTCCAACAGTGTCAATGAGTCGGAAAACCGACCCAGCCCTGCCGGGGTAGCGGCGGCGCAGTCCCCGGCCGTATCCCGACGGAAGACTGCTAACAACCAGCCACCGAAACTATCTACGTTCTTTGGTGTGGTTATACCTACACTTCTTTCCATGTTCAGTGTGGTAGTCTTCCTGAGAATTGGTGAGTGATTATTAATTTATTTCCCTCTGTCAACACCAAACGTTACATTATCTTGAGTTTTTAGAAGCTCTAACAGGTCAAGGTATTGATATCAATTTTAACTAATTATAAAAAGTATTCAGAAGTAAAACGCAATTACCTGCAGTTTATTGAAGCATAACTGAATCTAATGTAACGCTCAGACTAAATCGCTTTTTAGTTATGTAGCAGCAAAAAAAATAGAACACGATTCGTTGAATGATCCAAGTTTCTGCGTCTACAGTGCCCTGGTCTGTCCAAAACTGTCCAAGTATAATGAAGGAAATCGAAAGCTAGTGCCTTTATTATATGCTTTTATTCGTCATAATATTTCTGGTAATCATCGCCATTTAACATGGAATGAAAATAATATGGAACCATAAAACCGCGCTCTGTTTCTCGTGATAACAGCTAGTTTGAAAACGTTACATTAATTTAAAAAAGAACTGCACATAACCCAGCCCTAAATATCCTGGAGTCGTACCGCCAGTCTCGAGCTAGGGGTTATCATTAATCGCGCTCACATGATCCTGTCATCGAGTGCACATCGGTCCGTTTCAGTGGTTGTAATACATGCCTATAGGAACATCAGTACATTGCATAGAATCGGCAACTGACGGATTTCGTTTGTTTCTCTGTCAGATCGTAATTTAATTTTCTAATGCTCGTATGATGATGGTAAGTAGGCCCTATTTGCATTTGTTGAATTTGATGCATTTGTGCCTGGGTTTGTGCCTGCCCTCTCCTGCCCTGTGTCTCGTGAGGTGTCAGCAGTTTCATCAGTGGGCTCCAGGCTGTATGAAGTCTAGTGGAAATGGCACCATTTTGAGAAGCAAATAGTATTCTGAACGCACACACACACACACACACACACACACACACAAAAGCAATATCTTCTCTGCCTGAGTCTCATAGCCATTTTTTACACAACACAACACTGTCAGGCATTTTGTGTCATTGATAACAGTGTTATTAATGTACATTTTATGAATTTCTGATTTGTGCTTTAATTCATGGGCTCGGTTGCACTGTGTTACTTTTAACTGATTGAATGGTATCCTGAAGTAATGTATCCCACGATTGGGGCTGTCTGATAAATCACTATGTAACCCCTACTAACAAGCTCTGATCATGTATTGTAACCTTGCATTTTGGCCCTTCATTCTTACCAGCGGATGTGCACACACGTGTATGAGTGGTGTGTGTGCTGTCTCACACTGGCAGCTGCACCCTGCTAACATTGCACATTAATGTGCAGGACTCTCTTCTCGGGTCAGAATTATAATTATTGTAAAATAGATGGGGAATTATGTGATTTGGTGTATCTGAGATGGTTTAACTGCAGGAGGACTCATCAGTGCATAAACCTTGACCCCACCTACTGCAAAGACATTAACAGCATTTGTTGTAACAGGTGAGTCATGGGAGTCGGGTGTATGAGGAACAGAGAGAGAGAGAGAGATGTGGAATCTGCATGTTTGCATCTTCTGCTGGATCCTTAACACTGCCAGCGAGTCAACCATAAGGCTTCTTTAGTCACGGAGGTCACAGAGGTCATGGACACCATGAAAGTGACTAGAAGCGTATAATATGCGCAGGAAAAGCTCAAGAAGAAACAGTTTGTCCATTTGTTCCAGTTTAACCCCTTAAACTCCACTTAAAACCCAGGGATTTTAGTAAGAAGCCCCTGTCTTAAAACCCCATTATCTTCAAAACTCAAACCTTGACGTGTTTTCCCAAAGGTGGCTCGGTGTGTCCCAAAACCTCTACAGATGGCACCAAACCTCTCCAAATGGGAATATTGTGCTTATATTTTTTCCCAGCCATATTCCACTTCCAGAAGCTAATTCTATTAAGGGTGGTACCCTCTGGAACCCTACAAATCAAATATTCTTCATGTACCCATGGTCCCTTTTTGGCTAAGCCCTGTATTTCAGTCAAAAGTTGTCCTTTGGAAGAGCTTCTGTGTACAAAACGTGTTAACTATGGCTACATATCACACACACTAAATTGACTTAGAAACAATCAAACCACTTGGTTTTAGCTTGCTGTGTGCTCTGACCTGCACCCAGCTGCCTGGCTGCTGTAATTCAGGCCTGTAAGCAGTAAGTGGGCTGCTGTAATCTACATATGCAAACAGTAGCTGTATGAAATGGCAGAGCCTCCCAGAAACCCCTTATTTAGTTATGGAAGCTTACAAATGAATTTCACTGGGACTTTCTGTGAAATTCAAACACAATTTTTGTGCTTATAAAATATCAATCAATCAATTATAAAATATCAGTCATCATCCTGGGGTGTCACGTTCAGCCCCCCTTTGGAGAAGGGAACTGCCTTGTTATTTCTTTTGTTATCTCTAGTGGTTTTACCAATTGAGAGGGGTTTTTTTGCATCAATGGACAAAGAGTCTAAGCTTTACAATGGTGTATGTGTTATAACACTGCACTTTGAATCAATGACTGATAAAAGCATTAATTTACGACAATGTTATTGTGAGACGCCGGTGTCTAATTTCAAGGCCATTGGGCTTTAAGGGTTTAAATGGGCAGTTATAAAACTCAAGTCTAGCCTTGCCTCTGCCTCTGGTGACTTGTATTACTGCATCCTGTGCCAACTTGACTGCTGCAGCAAGTGACTGAGACTGCTTTTCATTTGTTGGAGTGCCAGCAGAAAGTAACAGTGAGGTGACTAATTGTGCATCAGGAAGAGCAACTATTGCTAAACAATTAAAGGGAACTTTTCAGGAAAGTGGTCAGCTTTTTTTAAATATTTTTTTTGTTTGTTTCATTTTTACTTATAATGCCCCTTTTGATTACAAGTGAAAAGTAAGTTTCTCCAAAGGCTAGGCCTATATTTTGAAAGCGTTTTGTATGAACAAGTTTGTAGTGCAATATTTCAGTTGCATGATTAAGCGTCTGTTTGCGAAGAAAGCCACTTTTTAAAATTATCTGCTAAATCATCACCTCTGACTAATTCTGGTTTGTGCGAACCAGCTGGAAGAGTTTTTAAAAGCCGACAGTAAAGAAATCTTGGTTCATCTCTGGAGGTACAATGAACAGATGTTTGCATGGAGAACCAGGAAACGTTGCATTGTGGTCTCCAGTTCCTGTTTTGGTGAAAATGTGGTGCTGTGCTTGCGCACACAGGCTTCGTGGTGGGCCAGGCCGGGCTGTACCAGGCCATTGGCATGTTCTTGGTGGCGTATTTCATCATTAGCATGACAGTGCTGTCCGTCTGCGCAATCTCCACCAATGGAGCGCTGGACGCCGGTGGGGCCTACTGTATCCTTCACTGTTCCTCAACACCCTGTGTCTCTCCCACCTACCTGAAGCTGAACACAGGGAATATGTTGTATTGTACATCACCATAAACCACTGTTGTTTGAATTAAGCAATTAATCTGTGTATTGCCTCTATGCCGATCATTGACTATGTTTCCACACACACATGTACGCACACACACACATGTACGCACACACACACACAAAATGGTATGATCAGATGAAAGGGAGTTGCTTGGGGCTGTCAGGGCTCAGGTAAAGCAAAAATGTAGAGGCCTCTGTGTTTTTGTGAATGCACATGAGACTGTGTGCCTATGAGAATATTTATACATGTATATGTATAGCGTGTTTGCGCATGTGTATATATCAATTCTAATGTGTTTCAGGTTGTGTGAAGAAAGTGTTCCAGAAAGGCAGAAGTAGAATGAGATGTAGGGGGGATGGGAAAGAAGTCTGCTTTCATTTCTTGTTTTTAGGCCTGTAGTGAGTGTGTGTGTGTGTGTGCATGTGCGTGTGCATGTGTGTGAGTGTGTGTCTGTGTGTGCACACGTGTGCGTGTCTGTGTCCGTGTCTGTGTGTGTGTGTCTGTGCGTGCACGTGTGCATGCGTGTGTGTGCGTGTGAGTGTGTGTGTATGTGTGTGTGGCAGTCTGCACATGTTCTGCAATAGCACCCAGTCTGTGTGAGGTCACCAGCCTTAACCCCCCCTGCCTCAGACATGATCAGCCGAGCCCTGGGGCCTGAGTTTGGGGGCAGCATTGGGATCATGTTCTTTTTCGCCAACGTGTGCGGCAGCGCCCTCTATGTGCTGGGCCTGGTGGAGGCTGTCATTGCCACCTTTGGGATTCCTGAAGGTAACGCACAGTTTTCATCATGATGTCTTCAGATCATGGTGCCTTTAGAGAACATGAAGTTTGAGAGCCAAATTGACAGTATCATTACATGCTTTTACATTTCCTATGGCTAAATGAGCAAGGTAGAATGTGATTTCTGTAATGTACCTACATCCAGTGTGTGCTGTATTTATGTTTAACCCCTCCTCCTCCTGCAGATACAACAGCAGTCGCACGGACCGCCAGTCAGGTCCTGCCCCAGGGGTACTGGTGGTCCCTGCTCTACGGGACAGTCATACTGCTGCTGTGCCTGCTGGTCTGCCTGGTGGGCGCCCACATCTACGCTAAGGCCACCTTCCTCATCTTCATCATTGTCATTGTGGTGCTGGCCACCATCTTCATCAGCTTCTTCGCAGTTAGTCCCAGGCAGGTGCTCCTCCCCCCGTCCCCGCCCAACACCTCCAGCCCCAGCAGTGCCAACTTCACTGGCTTTAAGCTGGACACACTGCTGGCCAACCTTGAGGGTGAGTGCTGGGCACATTTAGAGTGTGATGGGGGGGTAGTGGGAGTGTGCAGATGAGCAGGTGCTGGGGGGGCAGTGTTCAGGCGAGTGTATGTTTGGGGGGGGCAGCCAGTGGAAATGTTCAGGCAAGTATATGTTGGGGGGCTCAGTGGTAGTGTTCAGGCGAGGGGAGGGCTGTGGGAGTGTTCAGGTGGGGGGGGGGGGGGGGCACTGGGAGTGTTTAGGTGAAGGCGGGCCAGTGGGAGTGTTCAGGCGAGAGGGGGCAGTGAGAGTGTTCAGGTGAGTGTATGCTGGAAATGGGATTTCCTTCACTCTGCTTCTGTGCTTCCTTCAGTCTGTTTCCTTCTGAGTTGGGTTCCGCTGGAATGATTTGCCCTTTTTAGCATTTGTTGTGGATTTCATTGGATTCTGCAAGGATGCGTGTCCCTTAAATACAGGCTAGATATAATACAGACCAATTTTTGTGACAGAGAAAAATGCAATTTTTCCCCTTTCAGTGAAGGACTAATTCATTATGTTGTGCTAATAATCCAAATCCTTTCCATAAATCTGCTGGCATGTATTGCTTAACATCATATGAGCAGCGTGACTGAGTGATTTATGCATGCTTCAGCGAGGAGCTAAACCAGCGGACTGAGCAGTTTGTCACTGTAACTCTTCCATTAATTATCCGCTGGTTTTTGAAATTGACTACATTAATGTCGCAAGCATCATGTACATTGGTTGGTACATTAATAACAAGCATGTGTATGTATATATTTATGTATGTTCCCTCCAAAAGCAATGGAAACGGTTGAGTGAAATTTGTTATTTTGGCTATGCGCTTAAGGCATAGGCCCCCCCCCCCCAAGCCTACGCCTGTGCTGGAGCAGACATCTTGTGTTGACAAAGTTCACGTGAACACTGAGCAAACACCCATGACACTGACACCGATGCAAAGGTTCATCAGGGAAGATGCCATTTTAAATGACCCATTCCAATTTAATAATTCTCACAGAAAATGAAGAGTGAAATGATTAATGGCATGCTCGTTATATTTCCTTAATAATAACAATGAGCATTACTGTTAAGAATATTAATAACCATGCAGTGTTGTGCTGTGAGTACATGTAGCTAATTTGTTGATTGTCTGTTTTAGTGTTGTTTATGCACTTACTGTAATAATTTCTTAAATAATAAACATTATTAAATCCTTAATTATTTGTTGCAATATAATTGTGTAGTAATAAAAGTATGTATAGCGGTAAATGTAAATGCAAAGCACTCCACATTTGTGAGGCCTCTGTGTGCAGTGATAAGCTCTCAGCTTGGAGAGGTTCAGTTTCTGGCACAATTGATCCGCAGAAGATTTCCCAATGTGTGTCACAGGTTTCCCAGCAGTGTACAATAAGTGCTGACCGCTGTAGTTAATGATTGTAAAGCCCATAGCTCCATAACACAGTGTTTTGCTGAACTAATGCAAAAAAACGGTGCATTCTAATGTGATTTCCATCCTCATATGTACCCCCCCCCCCAGCTGGGTACACAGTGGACTACACCACGGGAATCCAGATGACCTTTGCCACGGTGTTTGCTGTTATGTTTAACGGCTGCACAGGGATCATGGCAGGATCCAACATGTCCGGTAGGTGTATATTTGGGCGCGTGCGTGCGGTGCGGGCGTGTGTGCATTTATGCCTGCGTGTGGGTGTGCATGCAAGTATGTGTTTCTGTGTGGTGGGGGAGAGGCCTGGATGTTCTTAAACGTGATGCTTTTGACTGACTGCTCGTCCTGTCCCGGGACCCTGTGTCACAGGAGACCTGAAAAACCCCAGCTACTCCATCCCTCGCGGGACCATCACAGCCGTCATCTTCACCTTCATCATCTACAACCTGCTCAGTGTGCTGGTGGCCTGCTCCTGTGACCGGTCAGTCTCCCTCACGCCTCTCAGTCCCCGTCACTCTGCTTTCAATCACTTTATTCATGTCTGTACATTTTCTCCGTGTCTACTAATTATTAGTTATTTCAGCTGTTCGTTTGCTTAATTTTCTTGGTTAATTATTGATGTGCCTTTTGCTGTTATATCAAATGTATCAAGGGAATAATGCTTTTAGAAGCAGAAGTCGAACAGGAATGAACAGCTCATTATTTACACGTTGATATTTGGTGTGGGAAAGGGGGGCTGCGTCCATACTTATAGGGGGTCCCAGGGATCCTTAAGCCTGTTTTCAATGTCTTGAGCTGAGAGAGTTGTTGGTGTACAGGTCACTTCCCCACCCAGGAGGATGCAGGAGGTACAATTTTAGAGACATAATAGCTAGTTTGTAGTGTTTCAGCTTTCTTGGATTGCGAATGCATTTTTCACATGGATTTAGAAAATCCAGCTCACCTGTGACCTGTCTCACCTCTTGCTGTTGTCTGCCTGCACTGGCTCATCTTTAGCACCCTTAACTAATCTGGGCTCTCTCTGAACCTGTACGATAAGTTCTTACTTTTCTTTTTAGTCTGTCACTGTGGTCAGATAGTCTCTCCCTATGAAGCCCAATAAAACTGAAGAATGTGTAAGTCTTCTAATATGTGATATAAATTAGTTTAATTAATTTAATGTGTTTGTTTGAGGCAGCTTGTTGTTAGACAATAGAGCGATGTATCAGAGCTGGGTAGGGTGTCAGGATGTGTACTCCTGACATTGCTGGGTATTTGTTGTCATATGATCACATACATATTATGCAAAATACCTTCTTATCTCGATTACGTTTTATTTAATAATGCCTGAGTTGACACTTTAGTCAAAACAATGTAGTCTTTATTTTATAAAAATTCTTATGAATTTCGTCAGCTTCTGCTTTCTTGGGTTTGGATTTCCCCATCGGTGATTTTCCGGCCTGCGGAATGTGTATATGGTGTATGTACCGCCCATATACGGTCTGACCGTGTTTCTGTAGGCCGGCCCTGGAGAAACAGGCCCGGGTTGTGCTGGAGTGTACCCAGGTCAAACAAAGGGCCTGTACAAAGCAGCATTGTACTCCTCATGATTTACATGGTGTGAAAATGGTTACACTGTGACCGTATCAGACTGTAATTCTACTGTTATCAGATAATCGTAGCTGGTTTAGTGTTGGATTCAGGCTGCAGTCCAGTTGAACTTGTTGGCAGTTTGCCTGCGTGCCGGTGTTCTGTCTCTATCTCTTATCCGTCAAGATCTTGTGGATTTTATGTCCTCCTACTCCTCCTTACCGAAACTCCCCCTTTACCGTGTCCACCCATCAATAAATCTGACTTGACTGTGCATGCTGGCACCGTACTAAAGCAGGGGTTGCCAAAAAATGAAACGGCAGAAAAAAACTGTGTTGTCGAAAGGAAAATCAATACGGCCTTTCGACTGCCTCTGTCGGTTGAGCCGTCTGCCGCTTCCCCCAGTGCACCTTTGATCTGTATGTGAAAAGGCTGCACTCTCTGATTCACCGTGTAAGTAAGATCAGCAGCGTTGTCTCCATGGAAGAGGGTGTGTTTTGCACCGGAAACCCAGTTGCAGTGTGGCTGCTTGTGTCACACAGGTTTGTAACCGCGGTGTGTGAAACCACAGCCGCCCTGGCCCCGCCTCCTTTTGGCATCACTGGCTCCTCACATGACTTAAGTAGAGAGCAGCTCAGTGGGCGTGTGTATGTATGTGTACCTGATTGCCTGATTTGGTGATAACCTGATTGGGTGGAAGCTCCCTATGGAGGTTCAGCTCCAGGAAGTCTCCTCATGACGGGGTTCTGGTGCGCTCTGTGGTACTTCTGTGGCTGGTTGCTCAGTGGAGTGAGAGAGGGGGGATCTGTGAACTGTTATGAAACACTGCCACACGTGCAGTTGTGTTTCCCTGTGAAACGTTTCAGTGTAACCTTTATAAGCAGGTGCGGCAACGGGCCAGAAGCGGTCTTATTGTCTGTAGAGGAAGCACTTTGCTCAGACGAGCTGTAAGAGGAAGATGAATAGTCAAGTGCCAGATTTTCGAGTTCCTCCAAAGAGAAGAGGAAGTGGGCAGGCGAGGGGGCAGGCTGTTGTCACTTCAGAAATCACCACATCAGGCTCTGGGGTGCAGTGGCCACTCCTGGTGCATTCCGGTCTGCATGTTTAGACTTTTATTGGTCAAGGAATCAGAGTACAACGGCCATTGGGACCGGATCAGGGAAGTCTTTATGATGTTTATAGTCCTGGAGATGAAACGGCCTCTCTACACGCACACTGCAGAATACATTCACAGGTAGAGCCAAGTCAAACAATGATGTTGCAAAATGGCATAACTAACACAAGTTTGCAAAGACGGAAGAAAACCATTCTGCAGCACCTGAGCTCTGTGCTGGAAAGCCGTACTCTCTGGCTTAAGAAAAATAAATAAATAAAACTACCTGAAAGAGCAGGATTTATTTTGGGACGGTGGATTACTGTGCTTATCAGAACAAGACACACCTGTGTGTAATGTTTTTGGACAGGTGGAGAAAAAAGCATTTAGGTGAATTTACAATATAATTTGCTCTCATTCCATGGAAACAAATATTAGTTCATTTCAATTTTATTTGTATAGGGCTAGAGAGCTGTCACAAAGATGTTTTATATTAATACTGCATTATAAATAAATGCATAGTGATGCTTGAGTTCCAGATATTTCTATAGCAAACCATCAAAATTGCATAAAATATTTTTTTGTGTTTATATTCTTACAGTTCATTAGCAAACACACAGCTGGCTTTCTGTTGGCCTCTTGAGAAACAAAAATGACCAGGGCCTGTTTACTGCTCAGTAACAAATGCAGTATTTATTTATTTCTCATTTATTTTTTTAAATTATTCATAGTTTCCAGCCAGGACTGTGAGACATCTTCAGTTTATGGGCTTAATTAGCCACCCCTGACATCACAGCAGCAATATCACTTTTATTGGATGGCAGGTTCTTATTTTTTTTTTTTTTAAGTATTTTAATGTTGTTACAAAAATTGTATTTCGTAAAAACAATAAAATGGCTAAAACTCAGACCTTCATGCTTTTGTGTATGTCTGGACAATACATTCAGATCAGAAATTGTATTTGTTTATCAGATTACTTTCATTTGGTGACAGTGGCTAAATGAAGAATAATTATGCGCTTTTCACTTTTGTAGGTTTATTAAAATGTCTTTCAGTTCACATTGCTGTCCTATAGACATGGCTCTTCCATCAAGTAGTCTGAATATACAGTATTTCTTTGTGTTTGTACATTTCTTTTCTGAAATGCGAGCCATATTGACTGCTCCCAGTAGATGGCAGTCTTACACTGTTACAAACGTGTGATTGTTGCTCCCCCTAGTGTTTAGAAGCTGTTTTGCTCAATTTAGCCATTGAAAACACTACGCTCAAAAAGCTCTGTTCTCTGAAAAATAATTGAGTAATCTTACTATTGTCATTTAACATGTATACCTATTTGTAGCATGAATGTAATTTAGCATTTTTTGATTGCAGCATTTGAACCTATGTGGGTATATTAAGGTTAACAGGCCAGACCAGTAAATCTAGGATTTAAAATGCATGTATCTGGTTTATTTTCCACTGATACCATATATTGGTACAAAGGAAGGCTCAAACTAATGATGTTATCTTCAGCTTGATGGAAGGTCTTACTGCATCAGTGGTGGAACAGATTTTTGCTAAAGTGCAGAGTATTTGCCCAAAGCAAAGACATGACATTTTCACTTGTACAGCTGATGCAATCAAGTTACCCAATAAAACAACAGCAGTTGTTTGAATCTGCTGACAATGGGTCCCAACTAAACATTGCTGTGCCCTTATAAACCTTAACCAGTTGTCAGCAGATTCAAATAACTGCTGTTGCTTTATTGGGAAACTTAAACTAAATGAAGTGAAAATGTCAGTTATGTCTTTGGTTAGGGCGGCGCGGTGGCGCGGTGGTCTGCGCTGCTGCCTCACAGGGAGGTTCTGGGTCCCGCGTCCCGGGCGTGGGGTTTGCCTGTCCTCCCTGTGTCCCGGTGCTCCTGGCTTCTCTCACATGCTAGGCTAGGCTACGCTCCTGCCGAGGCTCTGGCCTCAGAGCCAGGGTGGGTCCCCGGGCGCTGCCCTGTGGCTGCCCACTGCTCCCGGGTGGCAAGGACAGGCTAAATACAGAGGTCAGATTACCCTCCACAGGGTTCAATAAAAGTGCATCTTCTCTTCTGGATCGTGTCTTATATCCCAGCATGTCTGAATGCAGGGGGTGAGGTTAGCCTGATGGCTCTTGTCCTAGTGTCTGTCGAGTCGAAGTGTCCCGGGTAGTCTGTGCCAAGGGGGCCGTTGGTGGGCATGGCAGTGTATGATAGCGGGGTGGCCCGGTGTATGCTGGGTAGCGAGTCGCGGGTCGTGGAGTCTGTGGGTGGGCATGCGAGTGTATGATAGCGGGGTGGACCGGTGTATGCTGGGTAGCGAGTCGCGGGCTGCGGACTCTCCCAACGCGGGCCACGGGATGGGGAATTTGGGCCAGCAGGGCTGGGGGGAGGGAGGGGTGCGCTGGAGTCCCTCTGTGCAGTGATGATGCTCTGTGGGAGATAAGGAGCCCATTAACCCCCTGACAGGACTGCAGTGGAGACGGATAGCCCGCTGTGCCAGGCTCTCCCAGCCCCTCACAGCCCCTTGCTCCAGATTAAAATCCAATACCGCCTGTCCCCCTTCCCCCTGCTCCCCTCTGCTTCCCCCTGCTCCCCTCCACTTCCCTCTGCTTCCCTCTCCTGGCTTTCCGTTATGGGGAGCAGTGGAGCGTACGGGTGGCGGAGAGGGAGAGGGAGAGTGTCGTGTTAGTGTCTTTTTGGAAGAACGGGAGGGTGTGTGAGTGTGTGTGTGTGTGTGTGTGTGTGTAACTGTGTGTCCACACGCACATGTGCAAGTGTGCCCGTACGTGCGCGTGTGAAAGGGTGGTGTCACCCTCACTGCCATCCATTGTGAAACCCTTTCAGTAATTTGAATTTGAATTGAATGAACTTGAATTGAGGAGTGTGAGAAAGAGACAGGGACAGAGAGAGGTTGAGTGCACACGGGTTTGAGGGAGAGTTTGTGTGCAGGAGGAGCTGAGGGAGGGTGTGCGCGTGTGTGTTTATCAGAAGCGGAGTGTGTGTGTCTATACTCTGTACACCCCTCTCTTGGTGACCCTCTGATAAATCCCTGCATGCGTTTGGAGCTTATGTATTAATTACTGTGTGGATAATTATATTAATTATAATCTCCCATCCCTCTTTTGTTCTGCTATCTCCAACATACAGCCTTGTGTGTGTGAGCTCCTGGCTCCCTCCCTCCCTCTCTTTCCTTCCCTCTCTTATCTGTCTCTCTCTCTTTCTCTTGCACTGTGTTGCTGGTTCGTGTTCAAGGGGGGAGGGGGGTTGAAGTGATGCCAGACATTGTGAGGCAACAAGTCCAACACTCTACAGCCCAAACTCTCTCCCTGCTGTCCCCACCCTTCTCTCTGCCCCCCCCCCCCCCTCCCTCTCTCTCACTCTCTCTCTCCCCCTCTGTTCTTCTGCTATCAGGCCAGCACATAGCGCAGGTCTGTGGTTGTTCTGTCATTCTCTCTGTTCTGGTGCTATCTCTGGGAGGCAGTGAGCTTGTTCTCCTCTGTTGTTCTGCGGTGCCCTGCTGAAGTGGGCCGGGTCCAAGCCTGAGCGAGTCCTTCCTGCGTAGCGTGTCCGATGGGATCATCCAGAGCCCACATAGCCCCGCTTCCCCCGTTTAACGTTCACCTCCGCTCAACTCCCTGCTCACTGCCTCTGCAAAACCTCCGCACGCGTGTGTGCGTGTGTGAGAGAGAGAGAGGGAGAGAGAGAGAACAGCCACTTCCACTCTCGGTGTCATTGAGAGAATGGAGATTGGAGGGAGGGAGGGAGACGGAGAGAAAAGGAGAGATCTTTAGTGGGCTTGTGAGCTATTGATCCCATTTAATAATCCTCAGCAGCAGCCGCAGCCCCAGGGAGCTCTTAAGTTAAATGTGTGTGTGTGTGTGTGTGTGTGCGTGCGCGTGTGTGTGCATCAGTGTGCGTCTCTCCCACTCTATCAGGGCAAAGGATCCTCTTTCTCTCTCACCCTTTTCTCGTTGTGAAATATTTATTTGATCTGTTTTTACACTCAAAAAGCAAATGTGGTTCCTGTTACTCCGTGTATCGCTTGTAAACATTGAGGGATGTCGGAGGCCTTGCCATCCAGGGACTTGAAGTGCGCGTTTGAGTGTGTCATCGTTTCAAGTGCCGGGAGAGAGGTGCGTCAAGTGTTCCTGAACATTTCATGACGAGGATGTGGAATTTGTCCATGAAAGCTTAAATGGCTGCTTTGCCACCTCCTTTAAAAGCACTGACTAATGGAGGGGCCTTTGGAGGGAAGAGGCGATGGAAGCTTAAGTGCATTTCTTGTCCGTGTGTCGTAGCCGCCGCGCTGACCTCGATCGAGGTCGAGGAACCGATGTCTAGTCCTCTTGGAGCGTAAAGCCTGACATTTGGAAATCCTTGGCTGTTGGAGGAATTGCCCTCAGATTGCTTACATTACATTTACATTACATTACACTCACTTAGCAGATACTCTCATCTAGAGTGAGGTAGAGTGGGGAAGAACATAAGAAATACAAATGTGCAGCATCACCAATAAGGCACGGAGGCCCCTTCTGCTGTAGCCTTGGTTCACCTCTACAGCGCTGCGTTTGAGTAAGGCAAGGAGCCCACCTCTCTGCTGTCACGCAGATACATCTGTAACCCTTAGCAACATGAAACACCCCTACCCCCTGGTAGGAGGCCAATTTCCCATCCCCAAGGGACACACAATCATGCCCTCCCCCTTTGTCTTCCTCCTCCTTTCTCTTGGCGATTCAAATGAAGAGAATTTTTCAATTTGGGTCAAATTCAGGTCAAGGTTAAGTTGGGTCCTCCAAGTTGTGGGGCTGAGTTTGTTCCGTTTAGTTTTTCTGGTCACAGTGAAGATCTGTTCTCACCGGAGACAACAGCACTCCTTGAACCTGAAGGACTCTGCAGTAGTACTCCTAGGGTTTGCTCAAAAGACAAATACACAAATATATATATGATTGAAATTCTAGGCCTTCAGACTTGTTTAATTCCAGCGTTCAGCATAATCCCCCCGCCCCCCAACGCACCCACCCACAGGCAAGAAGTAATTTCCATCTATCATGCTTTTTAGTACTTTTTATTTAGCTCTCTTCCTGGAGCTCATTTCTGGGCAGCAATGCGATCAATGATTTACATTACGGATTTAGTGTGAGGAATGGCGACGTATGCAGCACCAAACCTCGATTCCCTCTCCCATATCCCCCCCCCCCCTCACCACCCTCCCCCCCCCCAGACCAACAAGCTGAAAGTGTGCCACACACTGAACCTTCCTTCTCATTCACAGTGCAGGCTGGAGCACGGTACTGCTTCTTTCATTAGCCTGATGACGTTTTCTCCTTAATGTCTCATTTACTGTTCTGTACATAGGAATGTGTATGTTCTTCTTGGTCTTGAAATATCCTGTTAAAATATAACTTACAAATTGATGATCACTGTTTTAGGGTGTCTGAAAAATATTATTATTATTATTATTATTATTACTATTATAGTTGTAAAATGTAAGCCTCATATTTCACTTCATATATAAAAATGCCTCTTTAATGATTACCCATGATAAATTGACTTTGTTTCAGAGCAATTTGTGTTTACAGCTTTGTCCTTAAAATTCTTGAAACACTTAGGTGATAAAATGTGTTCAACCAATCTTCATTATTAAAACAAAACATAAAAGAAGAGACACTTTAAAAACTAACATGGCTGTTAGCCAAATGTTCTCCTTGTGTTTGGATTATGAACGTTTTCCCCTACATTCCAGGTATGTAGGAGACTCAGTTACTCCAAACCCAAACAAGTTTTAGACTGATCCTCACACGGTTTTTTAATGGGGTTTTTTTTTTTTTTTTTCTTTCAAAAACAGTAATAGTTTAATTATCCTCTCCTTTACAGTTCTCAAATGTGGTTAAAACCACATTTTTTATTTTAAATGGTTTTCAGCTAAACATGAAGTTAGTAGGCTACCCTTGTACTAAGTAGGCCTACACAGCGAACTCCCGTATAACCGACCTCCTACACTGAAGGAGAGGCGTACATGAAAGGTCGGATAAACCGCGGTCGTGTCGGGGAATGGCAGTTCATGAAGTAATTTCAAAATGTCACTATGCAAAAAAATGAGTTCTTTCGACGAGTCGGCTTTTTTTATGACCGACATGTAAGATTTCACTGGTTACATTTCATTTTATTTTTCACTATCGAAATTGGCATAACATGCACATTTGGCGACAGTAAATTAGGTTAAATAATAAAAAAAAATAGACATTCGTTTAACTTCACGACATGCAATTAATTGACAACAGATTGCTGGCTGTCACAGCCTAGTTGCAGTAAATGAGTTTAATTACTCTGTTGTTCGAAAATCGAGCACATCGGGATTATGAAATCATCTATCTTTGTTTGATTCTATCTAAAAATCATTCACATACTTACTGGGGAGGTTCGGTAGCTAGTTTTAGCTTGCACCAAGAACTCGATGCACACTTGCGTTATTGTAGGCTATTCGCGGAAAAGTTGGCATTTAGCCAGTCTGTCGGTCTCGACGAGAAAGTGAACATTTAAATGAGGGATAATTCCGTAGGTTGCTTTTGCGGGAAGCTGGTATGCGGGCGTTTACTGCCATTTATTTTAGGAAATGTATCCTTAATTATTGATCATTTCTTTATCAGGATGGAAGTCGTGCGATAAATCGCGAAGAGAATTAATGGTAGGCTATGCAACAGTAATGAATTATACAGCCCGTGACGGTAATTGTTATTAATTTCTCTTTTTTAGAGTGCCTACAAATAATTTCCTCAGCTTTGGGATGGAAAGTGTATGACCTGTTGTGCACCATAGTCAGAAAATCTCAATGCCTGGGACACACGGTTACCTGCTGGAGTTGCTGTAGTGCAATGCCATAGCACCGACAAGGTTTTGCCCATATTCTGCATGGCAATGAGCCGGCTGGAAATTCATGGACGTAGTAGTAATAATAGTAGTTATACTCCAGTTTTTTTTATCTTTCTGTAATGTACAATGAAAACATTCTCCTTTGGTTACAGTTAGGCCATTTGAAAAATAATGTGTTTTGGCAGAACGGTGTAGTGTTTGATATGATTTACTTGAAATGCCATTATTTTGATATGGTTAGATGATTAAATGGTAAAAGGTCAACTTTATTTTCACTTTGCTAATGCACCAGGCTTCCACTGCCAGAATTTTGTCATTTGGACCGTATTTTCAAATAAGTGTCGGCAAACCCTTACGATTACAAATGTTAATTCCAAATTTATATCTGTTCCATCCAGTTTGTCCTAATGGCCCCCATTTCACATTAGCATCTTCTTTTTACACACAGACATTTTTATATTTTACTTGTTACTTAATGCGGGAAATCTATAGGTAACTACGGACATCCTGAGTCAGTCGATATACAGTAATGGCTATCACTACCGTCTCCGTTTCTTTCAGTAACATGGCTGTTAGCGGCATTTTGTCAAACTGCGTATTTACAGTCGCACATCCTCTTCCACGCTGCAGACTCGCACGCCTCTCTTGTTTAATGTGGCTTGAGTGTTACTTGAGGCGTGTGTAATTGCGCGGCAGCAGCCTTGACAGCATTTACCGATCAAATTGGCCGTAATCGGCGATATACGAAGGCCTGCAGCACGCGCATTGGCCATTGTTCTGCTTTCGTATTTTTATTCTTCTATTCACTGCCTGGCAAAAAAAGTCGCGCACACTAATATTTCATTGGACCGCCTTTAGTTTTGATTACGGTGCGCATTCGTCGTGGCATTGTTTCGACAACCTTATGCAACGTCACAACATTTATTTCCGTCCAGAATTGCATTCATTTTTGGCCAAGATCTTGTATTGACGGGAGAGTCGAACCACTCCGTAAAGTCTTCTCCAGCACATCCCAAAGACTTTCAATGGGGTTAGGACTCTGTGGTGGCCAATTCATGTGTGAAAATGATTCCTCATGCTCCCAGAACCACTCTTTCAGAATCTGAGCCCGATGAATCTTGGCATTGTCGTCCTGGAATATGCCCGTGCCGTCAGGGGGAAAAAAATTCATTGATGGGATAACCTGGTCATTCAGTACATTCAAGTACTCAGCTGACTTCATTTTATTGCCGCATAACGTTGCTGAGCCTAGACCTGACCAATTGATGCAACCCCTGATCATAACACTGCCTCCAGAGGCTTGTACAGTGGGCACTGTCCAAAAAAATCCAAACGGTGACTTTTTTTGGCCAGGCAGTGTACATTCACTGGATGTAAAATATCTAATGTCAATTTTTTTATTGACATTAGAGTAAAGAAAGAAAAAAAAAAACTGGAGGTGTGGGCAGGGGGTTAAAATGCAATTAACTGGCTGATGTCTGTTTTTTATGTTATAGTGTGTTTTATGATACCACCGCTGTGCAGTTGATCTGCCTTGACTGCAGTAAGAGCGATAGTAGTGGTTATTGTTCAGCTTGGCTACCAGCTAGCTAATCCAGTTTTGTCATTTAGCCGACAGTACATTCGCATCCTAGCATATTTCATATCTGAGAAAATTTCATACGTCACGTAAACTTTTCTATCCACCGATTCTTGTTGTTACTCTGAAGATACCAAAGGAATGATAAAAAATCATAATGGAGAATATGTTACATAATGGAGAATACTCCTTATAGCCTATATAGCTCCTTACAGTTAGGAGTAAGCGATCTGGTCACTTGTGTCAGTAGTTCAGACTGTGAGGACATTTTTTCTCTGATTTTAACAAAATATTTATAATTTGGTTTTGTTTGCCAAAATCAACATAAATCGATTTCCTGCTAAGGTTTTTAAATTTAACGGTATCCATTGGTGATAATGGTGTATTGCTGACATTTGCAGCTGGTGTGATGTAACAATTAGTATAGTGTTTACCATGCATGAGAAGACGTCTGCTACACAGTGTTGACTGAGAGAAAGGTTACTGTATAATTCTGTATGGTTAGAGCTTCTACCTTATGCTTACAAAAATGGATCTTTTTTTAAAAGCCTCCACAGAAGCCTGACCAAAACTAAAAGGACGATTTATAACAGTTTATTCATTCATGCGTGTTCAAGAGTGAGTGTGGTCCAGGGGCGCCTCAGTAAATCGCACTGAATGAATGTGAGTAGTGTCTGTGTGTGCGTGTGTGCGTGTCTGTGAGCGTGTGTGTCTGTGTGCATAGCGTGCGTGTGTGTGTGAGCGTGTCTGTGTCTGTGAGTGTGTGTATGTGTGTCTGTGTGTGTATGTGAGCGTAGCATGCGTGTGTGTGTGAGTGTGCGTACGTGCGCGTGTGTGTGTGTGTCTGTGAGCGTGCGTACGTGCGCGCGCGTGTGTGTGTGAGCGTGTGTGTGTGTGTGTGTGTGGTTGTCTTTCTGCAGTCCTGCAGTCCCTGCTCAGTTGTTGAGTCTCTTATTTCTCTCCTGTCGGTGCTCCCAGCCTCCCATTACACTGTGCTGTCATGCTTTTTATGAGGTCTTTGTTTTCTCGGGCAGCGGTTGAAAATGTCAAACGCACACAGATTTATTCAGCTCTCTGCCAGCCATCAGGGGGATTAATAACCACTGCGACACACCCATACACACACACATGCACCCATACACTACACACACACCCATACACACACGCACCCATACACACACAACCACACACACACCCATACACTACACACACACCCATACGAACACACACACCCATACGAACACACGCTCACACACACACCCATACACACACACACGCACCCATACACTACACACACAACCATACGAACACACACACCCATACGAACACATGCTCACACACACACCCATACACACACACACACGCACCCATACACTACACACACACCCATATGAACACACGCACCCATACACACACACGCACCCATACACTACACACACACCCATACGAACACACACACCCATACGAACACACGCTCACACACACACCCATACACACACACACGCACCCATACACTACACACACAACCATACGAACACACACACCCATACGAACACATGCTCACACACACACCCATACACACACACACCCATACACACACGCTCACATACACACCCATACACCACACACACACCCATACGAACACACACACCCATACACACACGCTCACACACACACCCATACGCATACACATACACACCCATATGCATACGCACACACACACACACACACACTCATACGCACACCCACACATACACACCCATATGCGCACACACCCATACACACAAACACGCACACACATACACACCCATACACACACACACACACCCATATGCACACACACACACCCATACGCACACACACCCATACACACAAACACGCACACACACACACACCCATACGCACACACAAACACACACACACACACACACAGGTGCTCAGTTAGTACTAACTCATCTCAAAGCCGCTGTTTAAGAAGCTCATAGGTTTTGTTCTCCTCCTCCTTCTGTTTTCATGTGGAATGATTGTGAGTTCAGATCATTGTATCGACCAAACAATACTTAATAGGTCTGTGATGATAACTATTAAACTTGCTCAACCCGAAAGAAACGTGATGGGAGTATTAATTAGGAGAGAGGTAGACTGGGGCTGAGAGGCAGAGGGGACCGAGCGAGACCTGTGGCAGGACTGTACCCCCGCGGTCGTGGTCATGGTCATGGTCCTGATCTCTTGGATTGGTGCTGTGCTTCATCCATCTCCAGCTACTGACCATTGAGCAGGCTTGAGGTAATGCTTCAGTGTTTCCCAGCGTGCTTTGCGCTTACGGGAACAGCGAGACTTCTTTATTTGCTTTGCTTACTGGGCTGAGATACCGGCGAATGGTGGGGGTGCCCAATGCTGACAAATAAAGGGGGGAAGAAAACGACAGAGCTCATAACTGATTAATGGAGCCTGCTTTGTGTAATGTGAACTGAGCACTCTCCATTTCTCCCTCCCTCCCTCTCTGAGACTAATGCACTCAGTGTGTCCCTGCCATTCCAAACGCTGCGATCAATAAGCAAATTGCCTCTTACACAGAGAAGGCAGCGCGTCCAGAAGGGCTGTGTCTGAGCGGGGAGGAGGAGAGCTGGAGCCTCATTCGCTGCTCCTGTCTCAGACGGTGACCTCATTCGCCGAGACTAACACTCCGTCCTGATGTCACCAACTGCAGCCCAGGGCTTCCGTCACCTTTTACCCGTCGCTCTGCTACTTCCCAGTGAGCTGCAGATCGGACCTGACCACATGCTGTCACACACGCGCACACACGCTCACACATGCTGTCACACACGCGCACACACACTGTCACACATACACTGGAGCATATGTACATAAATATACCTTCTTGCACACAACATACATTCGCACACACTCACTGGCACACTTGCGCACGCACATGCATACACACATACTCACACTCAGCCACTCATACTTGCGCAGTTACGCTGTCAAGCATGCTCCTTTGAAAGCAAACGCACATACACATAGTCATAGACTTGGAGAACACAGAAGTCCACTCTTGTTCACTGCAGGAGAAGTGGTGATGGTGTTGTGAAAGTGTGTATCTGCTCAGAGGGGAGGAGAGGGGGGGAGGGGTGGAGGAGGAGGGAGGAGAGAGAGAGGCAGGTTAAGAGAATGAGTGAGCGTGGCAGAGGAGAGGAGAGAGACATTTGTCCCTGTAAATGTGATGCTGAGTGTACAACTGGGAAGACCATCGAGTGACCGTAAATGACAACATTTTAGAGGCATGTATTTGTGAAGCTCTACATTTGTGTAAACATGTATTTTTAGGATCATCATTAGTGGTAATTAGACATCAATTAACTGTAATTGGGCCGCTGCTGCAATTATGCCGAGTTGAATCACCAAACCTCACAATGACACCGACACACGAGTATTTCTTTCTTTCTTCCTTAATGCACAAATAAAGCATGCGGTATTTTGATAGATCGTTCCATTCTGCCGTTTTGTCTGATTGGGAGTGTGGCTGAGATGCGTGTGTTGCTTGTGTGTGTGTGTTGCGTGCGTGTGCGTGTGTGTGTGTGTGTGTGTGTGCGTGTGTGTGCGTGCGTGTGTGTGTGTGTTGCGTGTGTGTGTGTGTGTGCCGCGTGCGCGCCATGTGTGTGTGTGTGTGTGTGTGTGTGTGCGTGCGTGTGTGTGTGTGTTGCGTGTGTGTGTGTGTGTGCCGCGTGCGCGCCATGTGTGTGTGTGTGCGTGTGTGCGTGCGTGCGTGCGTGCGTGCGTGCGTGCGTGCGTGCGTGCGTGCGTGTGTGTGTGTGCCGCGTGCGCGCCATGCGCTCCCTGGCCGCGTTCAGCCGCGCGGTGTTCTGCGGCCGCTGTGGCCGACGCCGCGGTGGGGCTCCCTCCGTCGCCGAGCGCTTCCCCCGGGGGCCCTGATTACAGCCGCTGCTCCGCCGGGACGCTCATTACAGTAATGGCTTCTCTGGCTTCTGTTCGCCGGAGTCTTCGTCCCGGATCTGTCATCGTTTGAGTTGGTCTGATTTCTGCGTGTCACCCCTGGCTGCTTATGGCTCGCTGGACGCTGGTCTTTGTAGGCCTGCGGTTTTGCGGTGGTGGGAGAGCCTCATTTTCGCTCGTCTCTCCTCAGCATCCTGTTGCAGAGGGACTACAGCTTCCTGCGGGACATTAACGTGTGGCACCCCTTGGTGACCATCGGCGTGTACTCCTCCACCCTCTCCGCTGCCATGAGCAACCTGATCGGGGCGTCCCGCATCCTGTACGCGCTGGCGAGGGACGACCTGTTCGGTAAGTCCCTTGTGCTCTACTCTTCTCTCTCCTACTTATTTTATTCACTCCCTTTCTGCTGTCCTCTGTTCTGTTCTCCTTGCTTCCCTAGGCACGGTGCTTAACCCTTTCAAGTGTGAGATCACAAGCATGTGATTAGAATGTTTTTAACTGAACATTCTAATGCTGATGTCACAATCACTACTGGCAATTGAAGGCAATAAAGTTCTAGAACACTGACTTGAATTAAAAAAGAACATTCCTAAAAACCTGCTCTCTGAAGCATTAATGGAACGATTGTGTTAATAACTTGCAGGTTTGGTATATTTTCTGAACTCATCAGATGGAAACCTAAAGGCAGCGCGTGTGAGTGTGCGCATGTTGGTTATTTGGAGCCCATGGTCAGTCCTGCGCTCATTCCTGCTCTACAGCGAAAGGCTTTGGTGCCCCCCCCCCCCTGTCCTGTCTCTCCTGAAGCCGTCGGCGCGGTGGAAGGAGAGCCCCGCTGTGGGAGGCGTGACGGATGTGTTGTGCTTCCTCCGTCCGACCTTAGCGCTGTACCCCGTGCCCACTGAGTGATGGATGGTCCGGTCGGCCGAAAGTGCTGCCAGCTCCACCCTCCTCCATCGATCTAGCGTGGCCAAAGGGTCAGCTCTCCTCCGCTAGCTCTTTCTTGCCTTCTACACACCGCTTTCTTTTCCCCCCTTATCTTATCTTTTCTCTTCTCATTCTTCTTGTCTGCCCGTATTCCTCTCCTGCTCTTTCTTCTTTTCCCGCCTCCGTCCGTAAGTAAGCGAGTGTAAGTGACGGCCGATTCGTCGAAGTCCAGTTCGTTGCGAGTGACAGAGCTGTCTAGCCTCGCCTGCCTCTGTCGCCCCCTGCAGGCAAAGCGCTGTCACCGGCCAAGAGGACCTCGCGTAGCGGGAACCCCTGGACCTCCGTGCTCATTTCCTGGTTCCTCGTGCAGGTGAGGGAGAGCGAGAGCGCCACCGCTGGCATCCTTCTGCAGTGCAGCTGAGGTGAAATCTCACAGCTTTTCACCCTCTGGCATGACTCCTGATTGGACTCTGCCCGTCATGTTCTGTTCCTGCTGTGAGTTCAGGCAAATTTCCCGTCATGGCTGAGCAGTTTGCTCAGCACTGTTTGCAGTGTTTTGAAACTCCCTTTGGAAGTAGTTCACTGTAAACACCGTAAGGCACATTGTGGGAAATCATTGTGGGGTACCACTGCTTTAGCCATCTTGGTGGTGGCCTTTAGGCTACTGATTCTGGATCTGCTAAACTTTGTTGAAGAAACTCTTTAATGGCAAATGGCAATCAGCAGTGCTTTACAAATGTAAAAATATCACTGTGTGTTTCCTTGCAGCTGAGGACATTCAATAGCATGTGAACCAGGAGTAGCCGCACTTGTTTTTTTTTTAATATCACATTTTTGTATTCTGTAAATATAAGCAAAAATTGTAATTATGTTGCAATTATCATTAATTGTTCGTTTTAGCTGTTGGGGAGGCACTTTGCGGTACTAATTAGCTGTGATATTTTTAGATGCAGTCTACCGATGGCGAGTGCCGTGTGTGCCATACTGGAAGCTGAGTGAACACGTTACACGGGGCTGCGCGTTTGTGAGGGGTGGCTTGGCCAGGGGGGAGGGCCGGGGGGAGGGCCGGGGGGAGGGGGGGGGGGTGTTACGGTGGAGGAGAGGTCAGGCGCGGTGAGTTATGTGCCTCAGAGTGTGGAAAAATGCCCCCTACCTTTCACACTCTGACTGCAGTTTAATAGAGGAGGGAGAGGATGCGTGATCCTCCCTCCTGTTCTCTTCTCTTCAGAGGGGGGTGGCGGTGGGGGGGGGGGGGGGTGGGCCCAGGGGGTGCACCCCAGGGGAGGTGGTCCTTCACTGGGGCACAATTAGCAAGAGATCGTTAGCGGGATGGCTAGTATTAGCGCTGGTTGCGCAGGCTTTCTCCTCATTAAAATGATTCACGGGTTGACACCAGTGAGATGCTAATCGTCTGACTTGTAAAACAAACACAGTGAGAGAGAGACGGGGGGGGGGGGGCAAACCATTTAAGAGCTGACAGATACTGATGGGTGTTACTCTCCTGGAGGGGCCCCAAGAGGCAAAGTGAGATGCACAGAGAGAAAGGTATCCAATGGGGGGGTGGGGAGGGGGCGATGTGTTTAATATACAAAACAGACTCTTTATGACTCTAGGCTTTTTACGCTGGTAAAAGCCTATTGATTCTGCTAATGCTCAGTCTCTGAAATCCATTGTCCTGTAAACAAAAAGCTCTGATATTCTCTAAATTGTAGCGGCTCCTGATTTTGATGTTCCTCAACGTCATATCGGCCGTTTTAAAGCTCCTCGAAGAGTTTGTTGTGTGATACTGAACTGCCCTCGGATCGAATCGTGAATGGAGGCTTTGTAACGATGAGGGGTGACCTGCTATTGACCGAGAGCGCATCAGTGCCGCTGTGAGGACTAGATCAATGCTACTAAAACTGCCCTGGGACAGGCCTGATTAATAGGCGAGCGGTCTTCAGTAATTAGTCATTGTTGGAGGCGCGGTCCGAAAGCAGAAAGGTCGGGTGTCTAACGACCCCGGGGGGCCTCTGATTGGCAGCCGGCGAGTAGATGGGCAGGTGTGATCCTGTTTGGGCCCGTCTGCGTCTCAGAGAGCAGTCTGGGAGACTGGCAGCGTTCCAGTCCGTCTCGCTGCGGAGAGAGGGAGGGAGGGACAGAGACAGAGGCGGTGAGAGACAGCGTTAAGCGCACTCCAAACACAGACCTCAGTCGCTTACTCCTCTCCTGTGGCAGTGATTATGTTAAGAATGCTCTGTCACCTGTCACTCTGTTAAACCGAAGATTAGCTCCATTACTAGCCCCTTTCTCCAGACGCAATTAGGACCGCGACAAAGAGTCATTCCCATTAAAGAGAAAATAACTCCTGCTGGTCATTATCTCCCTACCTACACAGGAACAAAGCTGACAAATCAGCAGACAAACCAGCTGTGAGGAAATGCGTGTGTGAGTAAACGTGTGCATTTGGATGTGTTTTTTTGTGTATTTTTTCCACCATGTTTACATGTGTGTGTGCCCATGCATGTGTGTGTGTGTGCATGTGTGTGCGCATCTGCACGTGCATGCATGTGTGTGCGCATCTGCACGTGCATGCATGTGTGTGTGTGTGTGTGGGCATGTGTGTGTGTGTGTATGCGTGCGTGGGTGGGTGTTTGTGTGTATGTGGGCACGTGTGTGTGTGTGTGTGTGTGTGCGTGGGTACGTGTGTGTGCTAGGATGTTCACATGTTCATGTTTGTTTTAAGCTGGCCTCGTGAGTTTAGAAAGGTAAGTTCTGCTTCCCCCTGCTGAGAGGCGATAATATTGTCACTTGCATCTCAGCTCCAGCCAGGCACACATTTAATTGTTTTCTTTAATCATATGGCTTTTTTCTCTCAGTCCCAATGCTGCACTGTTTTATATTGAGGTGAATTTACCAAAGCACTGTTTAACTTGAATTTAAAAGAAAGGAAATGGAATGCAATTTAAATTCAGTTGTAAATCCTATTTAACTGAAAAATGCACAGGCTGCGTGTGTGTGTGTGTCTGTGTCAGTGTGTGTGTGTGCGCGTGCGTACGTGCGTGCATGCGTACATGCGTGTGGTGAACAAAACAGTTGGTGAACAAAAAATGGAAACACCTGGGTGTATGCAAAGCATGTATACGCGATGCTTCAGCATTAGAGAAGCAGATAATATCCCAGCATGCATAGAGCCACATTTGCAAATGCTGGACAGCCCCGGTTGTCTGTAATTATCGCTTTTCCCAGTGTGATCCAGCAGCTGAGGATTTCAGAGCCGTGGCCATTTATTTGTCGCTCCGTGCGTCTCCCACAGCTGGCGCTGGCGCGGTCCAGGCTCAGTCCGGGCTGTAGGGCGCATCGCCACGCTGCTGAATGTCTTATCGGGATGTTCCTCCGGAGCTGGCTGATTAATTTACTCAGGCCTGTGCTCCTCCCACTCCCAATTTCAGCCCCAGTGAGTTTCGTTAGGTAGGAAGCGCACTCAGTGTGACCTGGGTATTAAGTATACTGTACGTCGTTAGCAGGACATGGTCAAGTGGCAGGAAGTCATGGAAATATACACAATTACTGCGAGGGAAATGCTTATAAATTCACAACATGTTCATTCTAGCACTGACACTGTTATTTGTTACACTCCAAAACGTATTTAATCGGTCATAGCTGTCCTCTGCTCTGTAAACAGCATGTAGTTCAGTGAAAATTCAGCAATCTCGCGTGTGCATCTATGGCCTGTCATCAAGAAGCATCGGCCGCTGTCCAGGCTCTTCACAAGGATTGATAAACACTTCAAAGCCGCTGCGGCCAGATTATCTCCAAACACAGGGGAAGCCTCCAGCGCGTGTAGTGATATGAAGTGAATGTCTGGCTGGCTTTCCCAGATGAAGCCAGCCAGAATGTGTCTGTGCAAAAAAGCACATTCGAGATGTTTACTGTAACTTTTTTGGCCATCTTTGGTGTCCTCATATGCTGTATGGAGACTTGAATCGGTCACGTTCATAAAGTATTCCATTTGAGTTTTAAGTGGAAACTCCTTTCTCTTTCAGCAACGTTGGCCAGTTTTCTGCCGTTTGGTGCCAGTATTTCTTTCGCCTCTTAAATCAATACGCAGTTGTCCTGGTGGACCGTAACGATTGCAAGAAACGCTATTGGCTCGGAAGTCAAGTTTGAGCTGATAAGGTGCAGCCAGCACCCTTCTCCACAGGCGAGGCCAGATTGTTTATCTTTCTTTTATCGCCCGTGAGAGATGAAGCAGTAATTGCTCCATTCATATTTCCGCTCGTAGGAAATGTCGATTTTCACACCGGCGCCCGGCACGCGTGGGGTTTCACAGCCATTTCTTAATTTCAAAGGTTCTGTCACTCACGTGATCCCTGTGAAGATGGGCAGCGTCCGCTCACTGCATCGCCGTCCCCACTGCTACAGCTTGTATCATTTACCCGCTCTGCCTCTCCCACTCTCTCACTCTCTCTCTCGCTCGCTCTCTTGCCCTCCAGTTGGTGCTGTTCTCCGGGAAGCTGAACACCATCGCCAGCATTGTCACCATCTTCTTCCTGCTGGTGTACGCTGCTGTGGACCTGGCCTGTTTGGCGCTCGAGTGGGCATCCGCGCCCAACTTCAGGTACCGCTGACCTTTGACCTGTCCACCACCAGATGTCATCTCTTGACCCTTTGACTCCTGTTATTGACCAGTTCCCCCCCCCCCCCCCCCCACTATGTAAACACACGGATTATCTGGCTGTCTGAATATGTACCCGATGAAGACCCTCTCTCTCCAGGCATATTGTCACAACTGTTACTGTTTTCTTTTTGGTTTTTTGGGGGGTTTTTTTGGCCCTCAATATTTCTCTCTCCCTCCCGTCCTCTTTTCCTCCATTTCCTCCCTTTTTTCTTTTTATCGCCAACCTGAATCACAGCTTGCATCTGGAGTTATACAACCTGCATCTTGCACATGACATTAATTATATTACGTTCAATTAGCGAGCGCTCTTATCCAGCGCCATGAGTGCATTAAACTAACCACGGCCCCGCACTAAGGAGTGAAGATAAAACACCGCTAATGCTCTAGTGCTAACCAAGAACCAAAGTGCAAACGCACAGCCCGAAGGACTGCAGCTACAATGTGCACGTTATGCTGATGTGCCCTTATGAGTGAGTGATCATTTTGCACCCTTCAGTCGACCAAAATGTGTACATTCGTAGTACCTCAGGCCACCCAGTCATAGTCGGCGGTACTGTCTTTGTTTTTAGCGATGGCGGCGTCCTTTGTTGCGTTTCAGTTTGCATCTGTCTGTTGAAATCACTTACTGGGGGTGGAGCCGTGTGGAGAGGTTGGTGCAGATTCTGTTTGCTGCTGGTTGCAAAGCCTCAGTCTCTGAATAAGACTGATAGAGCTGTTAAAACCATGAATAATGCCTTAAACATTTGCGCTTTAGTGGACAGACATTTGAACATTTAAAAGATAACTGCTGCATACACATACATATACATAAATTCCAAATGACAGCATTTGATTCGGTGCACGACATGACTGTTACTTTCCTTGGCACTCAGCTGTAAAGCCAGAAATGATGTAGCCCAACAGTCAATTACAGTCTCTCACATGCAAACACAATCAAGTCGTGCTCAAATTTCGGAACTAGAACTTGATATAAAATGCAAATTCTAATCACCACATTGGGGTCTGCAAAAAATGTAGTGCTTGAAATCATAATTTAAAATGGTAAAACGGTGATGAAATTTAAATGAACAAACCGCATTTCCCGGCTGAAAAGATGCACCTGTGCACAAGGACTTCAAAAAGGGAACTAATTAGTAGAAAGCAGTACCGGACATTTTGTGGATTTACATTACTGTTTACTCCGTCCATTTTATCCATTACTAGCTGTGGTGGGTTTGAAAACATTGAATTTCTTTGGCACTCAACATTACTTAAAATGTAAATATTTGTACTGCACCTATGTACTTAACATCACTGAAAAAACTAGCTGGCATGAGCAAAAAATCTGTGCTGTTTGCCTGTTGACCTGGAGAAATTCCCCATAACTGCTGCTAGTTTAAGCCACCGTTTTCAGAATGTAAAAGCAATATATGTTACAAATGTATTACGCAGTAATATGTACAGTATTGTCTGTAAATTTTAACAGTCTTTATGATACATTAATAGGTTGCAACTTTTTTATAATGTTAATAGGTTAGAAATTGTGTGATAATTAACATTTTATTAAATTATTAACAAAATGATTAACAGCCTGTGTGTGCACGTGTGTGCGTGTGTGTGTGTGTGTGCGTGTGTGTTTATGCTTGTGTGTGTGGGGTGTGTGTTCGTGTGCGTGTGTGTGCGTGTGTGTGCGTGCGTGCGTGTGTGCGTGTGTGTGTGCGTGCGTGCGTGCATGCGTGTGTGTGTGTGCGTGTGCGTGCGTGTGCGTGTGTGTGTGTGTGTGTGTGCGTGTGTGTGTGTGTGGGTGTGTCTGCGTGTGTGTGCGTGTGTGCGTGTGTGCGCGTGTGCGCGCGTGTGTGTGTGTGCGTGTGTGTGTGTGCGTGTGCGTGTGTGTGTGTGTGTGTGCGTGTGTGTGTGTGTGTGTGTGTGTGTGCGCGGTGGGGACTGGGTGCGATGCTTACGCTGAGAGACAGAAGCACAAAGCCGCATTGTAATGCTCTCCCCGGGCCTCGCTCCGCGCCTCGCTCTGTTTAAGCCGTGGCAGAACCTGAACTCCATTTCTCCGCAGGCCCGGACCTGCCGAGGGTCTTGCGTGGGGCTGATAAGAGCAGCCGCTCCCTCCCCAGCACGGCTGCCTTCGTCTCCCTTTTAATTCTATTAGTTTGCCGCTGTTTGTTGTCAGCCTTGCAGTTGTTGTTTTCTCCCACGTGTCTTTTGAGGCGAAAGGAATTAAAAGCCATTTAGCCGTGCTGTCCTCAGAGAGACGCGCTGTAATTAGCATAACTAATTTAGCAGAAACATTGCCTTTTCCCAAAATTTGGCTCAGGCGGATGCTTTTTTGTGCCGTTGAATTGTGGCAAACAGTATTTTGGAGGGCGGTTTCGCTGCTTGTTTAGTGCGCTTACGTGTGTTTAAATGCAGGGTTTGCAGTGGCGCGGGTGTGCTTGTGTGTGTGAGTTATGTGTTAATGGTTGGATACAATTGCGCAGCTAAATGAGGCATTTTTTCATGCAGTTCCTCTGGGGTTTTGGCTTTGCCCCCCCCCCCCCCCTCCCCCTCCTGTTCCCACCCCACCCTGTAGATCAGTGCACTGAATTGGATCTGGTGGTCAAACCACAGACGCTTCTGTGGTCTACAGATGGCAAATCCGCAGATGTTTCTGTGGTAGACTGATGGTAAAACCATAGACGTCTAGAGAGGCAAAGCGGACACGGAGACTAGTCAGACGGTTCTCACGCTTAAATAAACCCTCAGAACCCCACAAATCAGTCTGTGTGAACTCTCCACACCTGCCGGTCTAATGAAGTCAGATTGTGGACGTTGTGCCTGTATAAACACCGGTCCATATAGATCGAGTTTCATTTGTACTGTGCCTCTCCAGCCATGTTCAGAAGTAGTCGGGCTGTGCCTGCGTGGATTCCGTGACCTTTAAAACGATCTTTTAAAATATGTTTTTATTGAGTTTCCACGGATATGCCTTTACCTTACAACCTCTTATGATCACTGTCCAGTGAGATGTTACTCAAATTCACCCAAAAGCATAAAACACTTCATTTTTTACTACCTGCAAGCATATAGTATGTTATGTGCAGTGCCCTTCTTTGTAGAGTAGATCTTGACAGCTTATTCACGGTGACGTTGGTGGGAATTACAGTCCTGTTTATTACTGAGGATATGTGTACATTGGTATTCAGGCTCTCAGCAGCTTGTCATTATTTTCATCATCACATGCGGGTATTTGACTGCTGTCACCTGGGCTCTTCTGCGAGGAGTTCGCATCACTGTGAGCGAAGCCGCGACCGTTTCCCCGCAGTCAGCCGTCTGCGAGAGGCCGGTGAAAATTCCGATGGGAATTGTGTCGCATTCTCTAATTGGGGAAAGCGGTTTGGCCGAGCATGACCATAAAGAGGAAAACGGTGCGTTTCATTACCTCAGTGAATCAAGCTGTGTTTGCTTTGATTACTACCACCGTAAACGTAAGTAACAGCGCAGGGGTTGCACTGGGAGGGCAGTGGATTGTGCTGCGCTGAATTGTGTTGCGGCTTCATTTTCCCATGTTTGGGTTTGTCAGGAGGTGCTTTGAAAAATGGCCTAAATGAGAAACTTTGAAGGAGTTTATGCATATCATAAATTACTACATACTTAGATTTTTTTTCTGCCACCCACAAATTATGTTTAATTCTAGTTGACAGCAGTGAAATTGCACAATTGCCATTCAAGCATTGTTCCCAAACAATAAGTTAGCCTGAATGAGTTCCAGGGCTTCTGCTCATTTGAGAGAATTATTGGTGTAATATTTTAGCGCTAGGTGGCTAACTAGCGAGCTAACGGCATCAATATGCAGCTGAACGCTACGGACTGTGTTGCTCAGATCTCTGCTCGGTGTTCTGTAATCCGCGGGGACGGTGAACTGTAAGCGCGTGTGTGTGTGTGTGTGTGTGTGTGACTGACAGCTGTAAGTCCCTGTATCGGCTGATCTGTAATTTCAGTTCAGATAATTCAGCAGCTGAAATGGTTCAGGCTGGGGCTTGGAGCTTTGCCCAGCGATGATGGAGCTGCGTATGATTTGGGGGTGGGGGGGCGGGGGGGCGGGGGGGGGGGGCGTTAACCCTTCCACACAGATACCCAAGCTCACATCCCCCTTCTGTTGGAGGGGAAATGGGGGCTCATGTAAAACCGATGGAGAGATTGTGCAGAGAGAGCTGCTCTGGGGTGGGCGTGACGCACTGCAAAAGGAAGTGTGTAGAATCAGAGTGCGTGCGCGACGAAAGCAGATGTTCACCTGGACTGGGATC
>NC_049212.1:17633819-17686319 GCF_013347855.1 Anguilla anguilla | reverse complement strand
GGGTAAAATCAGCACGGGCAACACGACCGCTCTCACGCACTGAAGTGGACTCGATCCAAACATGACGTGTGAGTTTGTTTCCCTCCTGCGTCTGTGTGCCTGCGTGAATCTTCACGCCTCTTCTTCGCGGGTGACTCACCGTCTCGTGGCCGGGGGCGATAGCATCTGGAACGTTCCTCGGCTGCGTTTCCCTCGTCTGGAATCGGGGCTGGTTTTGTGTGGGTAAAGGTCACGGCCGGACCGCCGCACCGCGGGCTGGAGCTGATCGCTGTGGACAAAGGGCTGGTTGTGATTGTGCTGGCGTGCCTCGCGCTGTGTTATCAGGCGGTGACCGTGGCAACGCTCACGGAGGCTGACAGCCGCGCGCTATCCCGTCTCCTCACACGAGCGCAGCTGCGGGCCGAGGCGTCTCTCCTGACACCGCGTCTGCACCATTACTCAGCGCACTGGAGTCCAAAACCTTCAGAAAGTCTCACTCCGCCTGACAAAATACAGAATATGTACGTGCTGGAAAGTCCCGGAAATGCTGGGGAAAGTGCTCAGATGTCCCGCTGTCTGGGAAAAGTCTAGGAAAACGGCCCAAGTGGGGAGATAAAGCCTTGGCAGTGAGCAAAATACATAAATTTGATTTGCTGTCTCTCTAGCGTGATGTCACATCCTATCAGGTCTTGAAATATCGGTTTGTTGATAAGGCTCCTGTGACTAATTGGACCGCTCACTGGTTTGTACTCGCCACTTCCTGAAGTAATTGGCCGCTGGCGAGTGAAATGTGCACGTTAGCTGACTTAAAATATTTTGTATATTTTGCCCAAAAATGTTCTGCCTTGTAAAAGTGGGCCTATTGCCCCAGTTATCCCTTATTGTTGTAACAACGATGATAACCATCATTATACATATATACAATACATTTTTACCATTAAAACATCTTTGAAAAGCAAAGTGAAAGTGTAAATCGGATCGGAGTGTGTGTGGCTGTTGAAAACATGCTCTTTGGAGGGAGCACTTTTCTACCTGTACGCTCCTAAATGTGCAGTGCAGTGAATGGATTGGCTTCTGAAGACATTGCAAAATTAGGTAAAAAAAGAAAATTGGGAATGAAAAATTGGTTTAAATGCATTAAATGGTAACTGCTGCTCTTCTTCCTCCCCTCGCCCCTCCCCTGTGTTCAGGTGCGTAAGTACCTGCTGATGCTGGATGTGAGGAAGGACCATGTGAAGTTCTGGCGGCCCCAGGTGCTGCTGATGGTGGCCAACCCCCGGGGCAGCACCAGCCTCATCACCTTCATCAACGACATCAAGAAGAGCGGGCTCTACGTGCTGGGCCACGTGGAGCTGGGAGACCTGGGTAAGAGAGCGTGGGGTTTGGAGACCTGGGTATGAGAGGGCGGGGTTTGGAGACCTGGGTATGAGAGCGCGGGGTTTGGAGACCTGGGTAAGAGAGGGTGGGGTTTGGAGACCTGGGTATGAGAGGGTGAGGTTTGGAGACCTGGGTATGAGAGGGTGAGGTTTGGAGACCTGGGTATGAGAGGGCGGGGTTTGGAGACCTGGGTAAGAGAGGGCGGGGTTTGGAGACCTGGGTAAGAGAGGGCGGGGTTTGGAGACCTGGGTAAGAGAGGGCGGGGTTTGGAGACCTGGGTAAGAGAGGGCGGGGTTTGGAGACCTGGGTAAGAGAGGGCGGGGTTTGGAGACCTGGGTAAGAGAGCGCGGGGTTTGGAGACCTGGTTATGAGAGCACAGGGTTTGGAGACCTGGGTATGAGAGGGCGGGGTTTGGAGACCTGAGTATGAGAGGGCGGGGTTTGGAGACCTGAGTATGAGAGGGTGAGGTTTGGAGCAGGGAGGGGGGTTATGAAAGAGAGGGAGCGGTAGGTTATCCTGTAAGGACACACATCGTGTCATGTGACCTGTCTGTGATGCGTCTCCTGCCCCTCCCCCGCAGACCTGCTGCCCTCCGACCCCCTGCAGTCGCGGTACGACTCGTGGCTCTCGCTGGTGGACCACCTCAACATCAAGGCCTTCGTCAACCTGACGCTGGCCAGCTCCGTCAGGCACGGGGTCCAGCACCTGCTCTTCATCTCCGGGCTCGGTCAGTGCCGTCTCTCCCTCCCTCCGTCCCTCCCTCCCTCCCTTCTCCTCTCCTCCGCTCACCCTCTCCGTCTTCTCTGCAGGCGGGATGAGACCCAACACCCTGGTCCTGGGTTTCTACGACGACTGTTCCCCCGAGGACAAGCTCCTGGACCCGGCGGAGGTGACGGGCAATTCCGCGGACGCCCCCGGCCCGCCGCAGGACCCCGAGGACCAGCTGACCTTCGCCTTCCCCTCTCTGCGGGGCGGGGGGGAGGGGACGGGCAAGGGCGGGGCCAAGGCGCTGGGCCCGCAGGAGTACGTGGCGGTGATCGCCGACGCGGTCAAGATGCTGAAGAACGTGGCGCTGGCGCGCTACTTCTGCCGCTTCGACCGGGCGGCGGTGCTGGGGCGGCGCAGCGGGGGGGCCGGGCTCTACGTGGACGTGTGGCCGCTCAACCTGCTCCGCCCCGACAGCAGCAGCTACGTGGACACCTGCAGCCTCTTCCTGCTGCAGCTGGCCTGCGTGCTCAACATGGTGCGGGCCTGGCGGCGCGCCCGACTCCGCCTCTTCCTGTGCGTGGAGACGGGGCGGAGCCTGCGCGGCTCGGAGGAGAAGCTGCGCCAGCTGCTGAAGGACCTGCGCATCAAGGCCGACATCCACACCGTGCCCTGGGACCAGGTGGCAGCGCTGCACTGGCAGCGGCAGGGCGAGGGCGGCAAGGGCGGCAGGAACGAGGAGGACGAGGGCGAGGAGAAGGGCGCGGTGGAGGAGGAGGAGGAGGACGACTACGTCAACAGCTTCCCCAGCAACACCACCCGTCTGTCGGACGAGTACCTGCACGCGGTCAACGCGCTGCTGCAGGGGCAGTCCAGCCCCCCGCCCGCCGTGCGCTTCCTCTACCTGCCCCGCCCGCCCGCCGACACCCGCCGCTACTCGGCCTACCTGCGCCAGCTGGACCTGCTGACCCGCGACCTGGGGCCCACGCTGCTCATCCACGGGGTCACCCCCGTCATCACCACTGACCTTTAACCTCCCCGCACTCACCTTCAACCACTCCGGCTTCAGTGGGGACAGAGAGGTGACAAAATGGCTGTCTCTCTCTGCTCTGGGTCTGAAGGCGACAGCAGGCAGATATGTGCCTCTTTACCTTTTATCCTCATTGTTCTGGTCCCGGCGTTTTCTTAATGCAGTTTTTATGAAATAATAAAAACGCCAAAGTAACAGTATCTTCTTACGGCAGGGAAAGTGGTTATCATGTTGATGGAGTTCACTCATGTACACTACATTCTGTGCAGGGCGTGCTCGGGTTCGAGCCGTCCGTGGGCTTCCTGGCTCTGCGATCTCTGTCTAGCTGAACTGCAGTACACACAAGGCCAGAAACAAGTTTTAAAATATCACAGCACTGTAACGTTTCCAAAATTGTGTTTATATCTTAAAACAAATAATTGAATAAACAATCTTTTTTTTAAGCGTAGCAGAGATGTCATATTTTTCTATTTGGAAAGGCATACTGTACTGTTTCTATGGAAACCTCTGTTGGCATAGAGAAGAGGGGTGTTGCAGAAATGTAGTTTACTTGAAATTTCGGCGGTCCAGGTTAGAGGATATTGGGGGGGAAGGGGGGGGGCATGGGGGGGTTGTAGGCGAGCTTTGAGAGTGCCAGAGAGCCAAAGAGCCTGGCAGCCAGTCTGCTGCAGGGGCTTTCACTGCAGAGTTGACTGGATTTGTCCTGGATTTGAAGGGGGGGGGATGGAAAAGAGGATTTCTTCAGCCCTGTTTTCTGACTGGTGGAAGTGGAGCGGGGAGGGAGATGAGGTCACGCTGATGTTATTACTCCCTGAGCGACGGCGGGGTGGGGGACCGTGGGTGAGTGATTTCCCGCTCCTCTGGGGAAGTGCGGTGAGGGGGTGCAGGAAGCAGACCTGCTCTCTTTCCTCCAGGGGCAGTTGGGGGGTATTGAGGTACCTGAGGTATCGCTCCTCTGGGCCTTGGTTTGCGGGAGACGGACAGACCCGTTCCTCCAATCGCAGCCTTTCTTTGCCGAGCTCTGGGGCCGAGATGCAGGACGGTCCCGCCCCCCCCGGCGTGCATAGTGGCCGTTAGACTCCTTCCTTGGGCCTGCCCGGTGCGCGTAGCAAGCTGGGATGCTGGAGCTCTGCTGTGTTTGGGAGTGCGGGTGCAGGTGCGAGGTGGCTTTTGTTGCCGTGGAGCGGGGGCTGAGGGAGCGCGGGCGGAGCCGGAGGTGGAGTGGGTGTTTCGGAGGGTGTGCCAGCTGGAGCCTGTCACATTTGAGTCTGCCCCGCCGCATCGGAGCCGCGCTTGGCTCATTTGCGGCGTACAGCTGTTTTAATGATCCCATTCAGCATGTGAAAATGTCACATTTGTCAGACTGTACAATGGTCCCGGCAGAACAATGGCACTTAAGGCGCATGCACACGGCGGCGCTCGCTGCAGAGCAGGAGTCTGATTGGATCTCCTTCCGTCCCCTTCCCTCTGAACGCGAATCACTTCTGCCCTTTTAATTTAACATGAGACACAGCCTGTGTGTGAGAGGCCCCGTTCACTGGAACTGAGCTCTGAGCCGTTTCCCTACTTACAGATCCGACATACACACAGACACAGACACACATGCACATACACATACAGACACACAGACACACAAACACACACACATGCACATACACATACAGACACACAGACACACAGACACACATGCACACATGCACACAGACACACACAGACACACATGCACATACACACACAGACACACAGACACACAGACACATACAGACACAGACACACAGACACACATGCACATACAGACACAGACACACATACACATACAGACACAGACACAGACACACATGCACATACAGACACAGGCACACACAGACACACAGACACACATGCACATACAGACACAGACACACACAGACACACAAACATGGACAGACACACACTCACAGACACTCAGACATGGACACACTGACACACACAACCACAGACAGACCGACACACACACACACACACAACCACGCATACACACACAGACACAGACACACACACACACACACAGACACACACACACAGTACACAGCCAAATTAAATTAATCTGTATTCCTACCTGTAGTGGGTTTAGCAGGCGCTCAATGGCCCATTGTGTCTTGCCTCTGTGAGTTTGGGGTAATTGGGTACGTGTATTGCCCAGTGTGCGCGTACGTGTGTCTGAGCGCATCCAATTCCCATCCCAATTTGGACTGTCCGATCATCTGTGCCAGCGCAGACAGATTCATGCTGCGAGCCCCACTGCCAGCTGGGGAGAGCGTGGGCATCCGCGGTTCTACTCCGGAACACGCGATGGCGCCAGCTGCTACTCAGATATTAGCATCAGTTTGTTTTGTGTTTTAATTGAAAGGGGAAGAAAGTTTCAACTGACCTCCAAGCTTAATGACCTCTCTTCTCATCAGACTGGAAAGTTTCACTACACTGACCTCTGGTTTGATCTCTCTCTCTCACACACACACACACACACATGCAAACGTGCACACACACGCATACACACACACGTGCACACACACGTACGCATGCGTACACACACATGTACACATGCGTATACACACACACGCGCACACACAGACACACGCACGCATGCGTACACACACACGCACGCATGCGTACACACACACGCGTACACACACACACACACACACACGCACGCATGCGTACACACGCACACACATACACACACGCGCGCGCGCACACACACACACACACACACACACACACGCATGCGTACACACACACACACACACGCACACACACACACTCAGATGGGAGCTGGTGGTGATGTTGATGAAGGTGCTGTAGGGGTTAGGCCGCAGGGTCCTGACCAGCGGAGCGTGTTCTGCTCCTGGGCGTGTGGCTGATCCCCGGCGCGCCGGACTCCTCGCCGCAGACACGCACATTCATTCTGTCCTTTACTCCATCTCCCATGTGATGTGGGTGTTTAATCTGCGGAGATAACGAGCTGTCTGTATGCAATTACTGAGCAAGGCGAGGGGGCCGCATATCCACCCACTCCCACCCCCCACCCACTCCCCCGCTCTCCCCACCCACTCCCCCGCTCCCCCCACCCACTCCCCCACTCCCCCCACCCACTCCCACTCCCCCGCTCCCCCCCACCCACCCACCCACTCCCCCGCTCCCCTCACCCACTCCCCCACTCCCCCCCCTACCCCCACCCACTCCCCCGCTCCCCTCACCCACTCCCCCACTCCCCCCCCTACCCCCACCCACTCCCCCGCTCCCCTCACCCACTCCCCCACTCCCCCCCCTACCCCCACCCACTCCCCTGCTCCCCCCACCCACTCCCCCGCTCCCCCCACCCACTCCCCCGCTCCCCCCACCCACTCCCCCGCTCCCCCCACCCACTCCCACTCCCCCGCTCCCCCCCACCCACCCACCCACTCCCCCGCTCCCCGCCCCGCTCCCCCCAGCCGGCTCCCAGTAACTAGTGGAGCTGCCTCTCTCCACAAGTGAAGAAAGAAGAAGGAAGAATATGAGTCAGGGAACAGGACTGATGAGGACTGCCCCTTCCCCCGGGCGGGACACAGCTGTACACCCTGGACCGAAGGCTGGTGGGTCCTGGGTTTGTGGGGATGTTGCTGTTGCAGAATGTGAACCTAATGAAACCATCGTTTTAGCATAATTCTCTCCGTCTGATTAGTGATTCAAAAATCTGTGCAGGACCGATCAAAAAAACATGCAGTATGTGATATGCTGAGCGTGGAGGTCACGCTCACCTGCAATTACGGTGGATGGGAGGAGGGGTAAATTGTGGTGCATTTATCAAGTATTGCCCATTTCCCAAAATGTTAACAAAATAAAAAGCATTTCATGTTGTGAAGTCTGGGGAACAAGATATTTTAAGCCACAGGTAAATATGCCAATTAAAACCTTTCCTCTACTCTCCGTTTGTATAATTCTCACTTTTCTCTTCCGTATAGCCAGTGTTTTACTCTGCTTCATTGCTGTATTTGTACCTTACACCACAGACAGTGTGGTTATCCTGCACCATTGGTCCCGATGGACCAGAGCCAGTCCTGCCCGCCCCAGCCCCGTTGGAGCAGCTGCGGGTTTTCGGCTCCATCACACAGGGATTCTGGGTAATTTTCCCCGTCCCCTGCCTCCCTCGCCCCGCTCTGTAGTTATAACACTTTAATGTCATTAAAACGCCCATCTGTCTCTCTCTATTCTCCTCCTCTCTCTGCTGTCATTCTTCCTTTCCCGCTCCTCTCTGCGCTTCTTCACACCGAGTCTGTCATCTGTTGTACAGTTCCGCGGGTCTGTGGCTAGCCTAGCGTCCGCCCCTGTGTGCACCCAGCTCCAGAGGTATCGTGGGACATGCCTATCGTGGGACACACCTTTGACTTGTGGCCTAGCATAAAGGTAAATGCGTTCAGGAGGTGGAATGAAGTCATATGCCCAGCACTGTGTGTTAAAGGTGATTTAAAGTCACTTTATTCTGCCAAAAAAGTAAGAAGTCATTTTAGTTTAAGCGAAAAAATGTTTGCAGGAAGAAGCGCATTAGACCATGTTCAGAATTTACATTACGGTTGCCAATGAGGTTTATAAGGCCTTAAATTGTCTAAGTTGTATAAACCTCCTTCCTCTGCCCAATGTCACAGTTGTCTACCCACAGTCAGAAGAGAGCAGAAAGCATTCTCCAAAGGCTCTTTTTCTCACATTTTTAAATAAGTATTTGTTTTGACCCGCGTATGCCTGTACTTGTCAGTGGATTTTTTTTAGATTTAGTATGCATGTCTGGGGACAGATAGAATTGCGCATAGCTAGTGAGAGTTTAAAGCATGCCTTTACAATCTAGATGCATTACTCTTCCTCTCTATCTCTCCCCCTTTCTCTTTTTCTCTTTTTCTGTCTATCTCTCTCCCCCTCTCTCTCTTTTTTTCTCTCTCTCTTTTTACTCTCCCTCCCCCCCTCCCCTCTCTCTCTCTCTCTCTCTCTCTCTCTCCCCCTCTCTCTCTCTCTCTGTCCCCTCTCTCCCTCTCTCTCTCTCCCCCCCCCTCTCTCTCTCCCCCTCTCTCCCCCCTCTCTCTCTCTCTCTCTCTCCCCCCCCTCTCTCTCTCTCCCTCCCCCCCCTCTCTCTCCCTCTCCTCCCCTGCGGTCCTCTCTCTGTCCGCTCGCCCCCGGCAGGCGAGCGCAGTGACAGCGGGCGGATGAGGAGATTGTTTTTCTCACAGGTGACTGCGCTGCGGCGCGGGCGCTGTCAGAGCGGACGGCGCTGAAATGATTACTTCCGTCGGCGCCGGGGCGGCGGAGGGGCGGCGGAGAGGCGGCGCGCGGCCGCGCCCAAACTCTCTAATTGTTCCTGTTTGTTTGCTGGGAAGGAGCGGCGGCGATTAACGCAGCGAGGGCCAGGGAACGAGTGTTCAATTCCCCGCTGCAGAAATAATCACCGGCTGATTGTTGCACACCTTGGGGGGGGGGGGAGGGCGGGGGGGGAGGCTGTGTGCTGTGTTGTCCGCTCTCTGACCCGCACACCCAAAAACACGCCCTCCTCCCCTCAAACCTCAGGGTCTGCGCCGGGGCGGGGTGTCTGTGACAGACAGACACGCCTCAGCTGGACAGTTAGCCTCACCTCGCCAGGGGTAGTCTGTGATTTTCAGGCTGCTGCCTTGTTTGCTCCTAAGATGATCATAGTCTGGGTGTTGTCATGTTGTACTTCATTGTCAGTTAGGGTTACGGCTCTTTTGAATGGTGCTAGATCTCCTGTTGCTCTGTGTGTGCTGTAATGTGAATAATAGACACTGGGTCACAGGAAAGTGATGTGCCAGTTAGTTGCTTTGTTGAAGAGCGAGAGTAAACACAAGGACTCTTGCCAAAAATCTGTTTCTCTGCCATGTTGCCATTTCCTCCCTCACATTTCCTAGCAGACTAGTGGATCTGTGCCGAAATTGCTCTCAACTGATACATGCCACACCGGGCAACTCTCACTCAAAGGAGTCTTTTTACAGACATTTTGATCCTGACCATGTCACTGAGCGGGGTTGCTGTCTGCACAGTTCAGCATTTTAATGCCAAACCACCCATTGAATCAAATTTTCCTTTGCATTCCCCTGTCCGTCTGCTTGCAACCACACTGTTAGAGAAGTTGTGAATGAACTCAGTGCAGTTCTTTATGAGTGGTTCTGTTCTCTGCGGTTCCGTGCATGAATGACCGTGCGGTCTGCATCAGCGACCGCTCTGCTCCTCTGCTCGTGGTCAGACTGTGTGAGCGATCATTGGGCTCACAGCCCACCTGAGTGACCGTGCAGCTGGCGGCCCGCATGAGCAACTGTACAGTCTGCATCAGTGACCACTCTGCTCGCGGTCGGTCTGTGTGAATGATCATTGAGCGACCGTGTGGTCTGTGCTCTGGGCAGGTCCGTGCTGGAGGACCCCAATGTGGTCTGTGCTCTGAGCAGGTCCGTGCTGGAGGACCCCAGTGTGGTCTGTGCTCTGAGCAGGTCCGTGCTGGAGGACCCCAGTGTGGTCTGTGCTCTGAGCAGGTCCATGCTGGAGGACCCCAGTGTGGTCTGTGCTCTGAGCAGGTCCGTGCTGGAGGACCCCAGTGTGGTCTGTGCTCTGGGCAGGTCCGTGCTGGAGGACCCCAGTGTGGTCTGTGCTGTGGGCAGGTCCGTGCTGGAGGACCCCAGTGTGGTCTGTGCTGTGGGCAGGTCCGTGCTGGAGGACCCCAGTGTGGTCTGTGCTCTGGGCAGGTCCGTGCCGGAGGACCCCAGTGTGGTCTGTGCTGTGGGCAGGTCCGTGCTGGAGGACCCCAGTGTGGTCTGTGCTGTGGGCAGGTCTGTGCTGGAGGACCCCAGTGTGGTCTGTGCTGTGGGCAGGTCTGTGCTGGAGGACCCCAGTGTGGTCTGTGCTCTGGGCAGGTCTGTGCTGGAGGACCCCAGTGTGGTCTGTGCTCTGAGCAGGTCCGTGCTGGAGGACCCCAGTGTGGTCTGTGCTCTGGGCAGGTCTGTGCTGGAGGACCCCAGCAGAGACGCATGGCTCCTGACGGTTTTACAGGCTGTCTGTGTTGTTCCCCGCTGCCGGGGGAAATAGCGGTGTCGTATAAAGCCAGCGGAGCGCGGCGTGTTTTATGTGTGCGCTCTCCGTGTTTGAGGGGAGGGGCCAGCGCCCCGCCGCCTTCTGATCTCTGATTTGACGCCGTCGGACAATCTGCGTGTTATAGAAGGGCCGCGTTTCATCATTCATCAGTTGTGTTTGTGAGGGGCTATTTCCACACGCGCTGCGGGGATTTATGAGGGGGCTGAAGGTGCCCAGTGTTGAACACAGCTGGGAAGCACGGCGAGGGTGGGATGGGGTGGGGCTCCGTTGTTGGGGGGGGAATAAATCTTGCGCCTGTCCAATCAGTGAGAGGAGACATTGCAGTATTTCACAGCCTCTGTCACCTGGGCGTCACATGAGGGGAGACCATACACACACACACACATACATACACACAGATTTGCATGCGTACACACACACACACACACACACAGACACTCACACATATAGATATGCGCGCGCGCACGCACACACGTGCACACACTCACACACATATACAGGTGCATACATACACACACACAAACACTTTCATTCATGTGCAGTCAGTCTCAACAGACACACATGTGCAGGTCCTTGTTCACCCAATAATTAAATCCATTTGAGTTAGATTTTGCTTGTATTTGGATGTGTGCTTTGGTCCATTTATTTCATCTGTGAGCTTGTGTGTATTTTAATGTGAGTATGGGAGTGTATGCTACTTCCGCTGACTGGTTCTCCTGGTTAATGTCTTCAGATTCATCATGTCCAGAGACATGCCCAGGCTTTGGTAAAGTGGTTCACACTGCTTGGCACTTACTGGCAAAATCAGGGGCTTGGGGTGTCCTGTCCCAGATGTCTGTCTCTCCCCAGTAAATCAGGTGCATAGATTGCCCTGAGAATGCAGTATGGCACAGTTCTACTTTCTTTCTCTAAAACTATGTGTTTGTGTGGGTGTGTTTTTTTTTTGGGTCTAATGTCCTCTCAGTTCTTCGGCTTCGTTTCACAGTCAGAATCCACAGTACTTAAACAGAAGCTATTTTTCCCTGATGGGAAAAAAAACGGAAAAAAAGACACAGCCCCAGTAAAACAAAGACTTCCTCCTGATTGAATGCTCTCAGGCGTGGCATTGAGATAAATCACAAACGGGGAGCGAGTGCACCTCGTATTTCTCTGTTTCATTCCGGTTGTTTTGTTGTGTTTACCGTTGTGAGGTACTGTTTATTTCCCCCCCCCACTCTCTCTTGCTCTCTCTGTTTGCTCCTCCTGCTTCTCGTTCTCTCTTTCTCTCTGATTCTCTTCTTTCGTCTCTTTCCCATCCCTCCCTCCCCGAACATGTACTTGTGTCTTCTCTCTTTGGCACATGACATTCCTACAGCAGCACTGTTGGGGCGGTCCAGCTGAAGAGGGGTCCTGGGTGAGTTGGTGTGATGCAGCTTCCCCTGCATTAAGTATCGTGCTGTTATTCACTCTGCAGAGCTCGCATTCGATGCTTTTGCACACACATAACATTTAGCGACACTGGTGGGAGTAACAAAGAGACTGGAAGCCGCAAGAGCAATTTGGGTGCGATTTCTGAAATCATAATAATATACGAGTAGGGACCATGATGTCACTGCTCCTGCTCCAGATTTGTGATTGGATGATTCAGCTGGTCAATATTATGACATGCACCAATACAATGCTCACAGATGCCTCTTTGCTACAGATCTGGTCAGCATTTCCGCTCCTTCACCGCTGGTGTTTGAATGCTGAAATACAAACTGCCACTAAATGGTATAATTGGCTTTTGCCCCGTTCATAATTTCAGTTTTCTGAAAGCTGGCGCAAAATAAATGAAGTCACAGGATGAATTTAAATCTCTTAACTTTCCCTCCTGTCTATAATATGCAAAGTCTCAGTAAATCTGCTGCCAACATTCTACTTTGGGTGGGTACTTCTGTACGTTTGCTGTTTTAGTTGTTTACGCTTGTCTGTGGACGGGCGGGAAAGGGAAGGTATTTCTCTCTGGAGAAATGATGCATTTGACGCTGAATGGTTTTGAGTGAAGCAGCGAGGGGGGGTGGCAGGGCTACGCTGGCGCTGCTTTCGGTGCTAAACGCGCGCGGTGTAGCGGTGCGCTACGCTCGCGGCGCGGCGGCTCTCCGTGGAGCTTCCTCTCCGGACCGGCCCTCGGGTCGTCCCCGGAGGTGTGCGCTTCCTCCCCCAGCCCTGCTCAGGTGACACGGGGAGGGGGGGGGTCCCTGCCGGTGAAAGTGGATATGCCGTCCCAACGCGGCAGTGACAGGTGGAGGGACGCGCGGTGACTGATGAGGTGTGAGAGACTGTGGAGGTGAGGGCACGGGGGGTGGGGGGGTGGGGGGGAGGTGCGGGAGAGGGGGGTGTGCTTTCGTTTCCACTCGCTCTTTCCTTCTCCAACCCCATCCCTGCTCTCCTTCCCACGGTCCCACTGGGAGTATATTTGACTTCCTTTTGAGGATTATTGTTTTTCCTTCATCCTCAATGAACTACTGGAGTGTCCAGCGCTGACATATTTATACCTCTCATACACACATGGCAAAGCCATCACCGCTCAGTCCCCCTCACCAGACAGAGTTCTGTGAAGAAGCGAGGGAAGAGGAAACGGGGGTCAGGGGAAGTGTAGATGAGGAGGAGGGACAGAGGAAGAGATGGAGACCAAGAGATTGAAAATTACGGAAATAAATGGTTTGCTTCCGTGGAAGGAGAGGATCAACTGGTTTTGTTTTATGTGCTTGTAACAATCTTTTAAAATGTTACCTTGACATTTATGTCAACCACCCCCCCCCCCCCCCACACACACACACACACACACACATACACAAAAACACACACTTACAAACCTGTGCGTCCTTTCTTGTCCTCTTCCCCTCTGTTCCTGTTTCTCGCCTTCCGTCCGTCTCTCATTTGCTCCCCGTTAGACTACGCTCTACAGAGGAGACGCGGAAGAGTCCCGACCTGTAAAATGAGTTTTTATTAAAAAGAGCCATTAAATCGGTCATAAAGTCCCGGGCTCCTGCCCGCGGATCGGCCGCGTCTCAAACGGGCTGAGCAGTTAGAGCCGCGCGGCGAGCCCTCCGCATTAGTCACCACAGCGGCGCGGTCACGCTGAGGTATTGCCACGGTATGCAAGGGGACAACTGCGGCCCCCGTGATCAGGTTTAGATGAGACTGTCAGGCATCGTTTGCTTTACAGCTCCAAAACGACCTGCTCCCCGTCGCCAGGTAACGGCGTCCACCCTCACATCCGCAAATGAACAGGTGTATAAATATTATATGTCTGGTCGGTGGGTTGCGCCTTTTTCCCCACCGTTGCCTGCAGTATTGTCCTCTGTACATGATTAAATTTAGATTAGATTCAGCTTTCATCCATCTGCACAGATAGGTGTTGTCTGAAGCAATTCAAGTTAAGTACCCTGCCCTATTGCGCGGCGGCTGTGTCACGTCGGATTTGAACTCGCAACCTGCTGGTTTGGCGTTCGGTACCCCGACAGCCAAGTCCAATTCATCTTTACTGCCAGGAATCGTTTAATAATCGAGCCAACAGTTGCGTGACACATAGACATACACGCACACTGCAGACCACGTATACTTTCAGTTTGGTTTCCAAGTGTGAGTCATTTCTAAGACATTAGCATGAGTTTATTTTTTTGTTTTAATTGAAAGCGGATTAAAAGTTCCAGCTGACCTCCAAGCTTAATGACCTCTCTTCTCAACAGACTGGAACTCACTGGCGTTCAGAAAGTTTCACTACACTCCACAGACCTCTGATTTGATCTCCCTCTCTGTTTCTGTCTCTGTCTCTCATTGTCCCCCTCTCTCTCTCCCTCTTTCTCTTTCTCCCTATCCCCTTGTCTTTTTCCCATCCCTCACTCCCCCATGTGCACTTCTCCCTTCTTTCCCTTTTTTAATGTGCTCTCCGGCAGGCTGTGGCTCCCTCTCCGTTGAGGACAGGCGGAGTGAACATACCATGTGCTGGTCCCGATAAGTGGAACCCCTCCCTTTGAGGGACTCTTGTCTTTAGTGTTATGGTGGTTATGGAGTTACACTGGGGGTTATATTGATACAGTGGAGAGTGGGGGGGGGGGGGGGGGGTGGTAGCATGGTGAGGGAAGACAGGGCAGTTTAGTAATTTATTATCGCTGGGTGTTTTTATTCTCATTTTTCAGTGAGGATGCCGAGTGTGTGTGTGTGTGTGTGTGTGTGTGTGTGTGTGTGTGTGTGTGTGTGTGTGTGTGTGTGTGCGTGTGTGTGTGTGTGTGTGTTGCTCTTGCCTGATAGACACACGGTCTGGAGGCTCTGTGTTCAGATAAATAATGTAAGAGCTGCGGCACCCTTCGCGTGTAAATCATCTGTGGCCGCGCTGTTTTACCCTGTTTTTACTGCCCCGCCACTCCGCGCCAGACACTTAGCGACAAACACGCCGGCGCCGTGACAGAGCCGGGACTGCGGCAGCGGAGAGCGTGAGCCTCGGGCCACGCGTGCGGTGTGACTGTGGTGTGACTGTGGTGTGACTGTGGTGTGACTGTGGTGTCGCTGCGGTGTCGCCCACACCCTCCTCTCCAATGGCCTGTAGGGTCCTATAGCAATCTCATAAAACACAGCAGTAATGTCTTCCTAGATCTATGCTTAAACGCTGTCCAATCCATAAAACCTCCCTCTAAACATCGTCCAACTCACATATGCTGCTCAATCCTATAAAAACCTCAGTTCCCTGTCCAGTCCTGGAGGAACACCACCTCCCCTGTGTACTCTGTTGTAAGCGTGTTCTGATGCCAGCAGTGTCAAAGGTCACCGTGGTGTTCCTTTGATTCTGCTTCCCCCAGGTGCCGTTGCTGATGAGAGATTGGTGGAAATGGCACCTATGGGAAGACTCGGTGTGCTGAGCTGCTCTGAATTGTAATCCAGACACCCCACAGATAACAAGGACAGGGCAGGCCCAGCTTGATTGAATTAAACCAAACAGTGATTGATTGAGCCAATGCTTCCATCTGTTTCAGGTCTTCAGGAGGGTGTGCAGGGGGGTTGAGAAGCTGTCTTGACATTTCTCCTCTTGGGCCAAGACTGATCTGGACCACTCTGCATGCTTGGTGTACAATTACGGTCAGCCAACTTTGATGGAGCCCCTATACCTCTTCGCCTACTCCCCCTAAATCTCCCCCAAATTATTCCTCTCTGCTCCCGTTGTCCTCCTCCCCCTCCTCCTGTTCTCATCTACCTCTGCCTTCTTCAACCCTTTACTCCACCTCTATGCCTCCCCCTCTAACCCTCCTGCTTCTTTTCTCTCCTAACCACTCCTGCCTTCTTCCTCCTCCTCTGCTCCCGCTGTCTTCCTCACCGTTTGACCGTCCCGATGTTTTTTGTAGTGATGAGATTTCTCCACATGTGTACCGTCTTATCGAACAGCTTGTTGCCTGCACAGTTGTTCTCAGTCCACCGAGTCCTTTTTAAAGAAGAAAAAAAGTACCTGAAAAACAAATGATGTGCAGTTGGAGTTTAAACCAGTCGGCTGGCGCCCTGCTTTGCTGCTGCTTAACCTTTGACTTGTTTTCTGTTTGGCTCTCTTAAGGGCGAAGTGATTAATCAGCAATCTAAAGATCAATCAATCAAAGAGACATATGGCTTGTGAGGTCCCGAAATTGCACAAGAGGGATGGCTGCGGCTGCCCCACTGCCAAGAACAAACAGCACCTCATCCAGTGCCAGAAGGAGGGCGGGCGGGGGCGAGCGCTTCTCAAGTCCCCATTAGCAGCGTTTTTTTTCCCAGCGCAGAATCTAATTGTGTGAAGGTTATGGGAAGGATAATGCCGTCTCTAAACGGCGGATCACGACCCGTCCTAGCCCAATCCCATACGTTTTTTTTATATGCATTAAATGCTTAAATAAAAAAATAATACAAAAACATTTCTGCAGTCTAGGCCCGCCCTCCGGATCCCAGGGTGCACCGGGGCGTGAAGAGAAACAAAAAGACAGGGGGAGTAACCGGGGCGCCGCTCTGATGAAAAGCCCAATTTAGCGAAGGCATAAAAAGCTTCCCTTTGTGCGGAAGTATCGGAGCGGAGGGTGAGGCGAACACCAGGCCATTATCGCGCGCTTTTATCCCCGCTATCAGCGCGGCGGCGTACGCCTGCCTGCCGCGCGAGGGGAGGGAGCGGCCTGCCTGTCAGTAATGAGTGTGTAATCATGAGCCGTCACTCACGCACCTCTGATGTCATAATGCCCCTATTCATTAGGTGTCAGGACAGCCTGTATCGCAGGCAGTTTTTCCGAACCCTTTGAAATTACACCTTCTGCGCGCTATAGTTGCTCCTAAACCCCGTTCTAGACGGTGCAATTTAAATCATCCGCTATTTCAAAGCTCCTGTCAGTTCCTTTTTCTTTTCTTTTTTTTAAGAGCGCGTAGCAGTTTAGGAAAGGTTTGCATTACAGGCAGCCCGTAAATCCTTTGTTGGGGAGGACTGCGGGTTCCTCAGAGCGGTGGTGTGGATCTCGGAGTGCTGAGACGCGTGTTGCTCTCGCCGCTCTGTGTCCGTCTGCATTGTCACTCTGTGCCGGGTAGCACAGGGGGGACGGTGTGAGAGGCTCAGACACCAGTCAGGTTCACAAGCTGTTTAGACAGCTTTTTAGGTGGAGAGGTCTGGTGCTGCATCGGGCTGGATCAAGGACAAGGAGTGTGTGTTTGCATGTGTGTGTTTGCGTGTGCGTGCGTGCGTGCGTGCGTGTGCGTGTGTGTGCGTGTGTGTACATGCGTTTGCGTGTGTGTGCTCACGTTTGCTTGTGTGTGTGTATGTGCATGCGGGTATGCGTGCGCTTGCGTGTGTGTGTGTGTGCGTGTGTGCGTGCGAGTTTGCGTGCGCTTGCGTGTGTGTGTGTGTGTGTGTGTTTGCGTGCGCTTGCGTGTGTGCTCGCATATGAGTCCTTGGAGCCTTGCTGATGTGAAGGGAACATCACAGTAATGTAATGTTAACATCAGATCTGCTCACAGGTCATCCCTACTGCTGCCTTTCATTAAAATCCAATACAGCGGGGAACAGCAGCCTCCGTGGATACACCCAGAAAAAGGGCTGGGCTGGAAAACTCATCATACCCCCTGCCCCCCTTCCTCCTCCTCCTCCCCCTCCCTCCTTCCACCTCCTCCTCCCCCTCCCTTCTTCCACCTCCTTCTCCCCCTCCCTTCTCCCCCCCCTCCAGCTTGTAGAATTCTGTGCATAGACATTCAGCTCCTTCTCAGATAGTTTGAGTTTGGGGGGGTCCATATTCACTTTTATTTGAAACTCTGCTCCTAGTCCATTTCTCAGTGCAAAACATGAATGCAGAGACTTCTGAAGTGTGTGTGTGAACATGTGTTTGTGAGTTAGTGAGAGTGCGTGTGCGTTTCTGAGTGAGAGTGTGTGTGCATTTGTGAGTGAGTGAGTGAACTGAGCCTGTATGTGTGTGTGTGAACGTTTGTGAGTGAGTTTGAGTGTGTGTGTGTGTGTGTTTGAGAGTGAGTGAGAGTGTGTTTGCAGCAGAAGCAGAAGTAGTCTCATTTGAAGCAGCAGTGCTAGCAGCAGCCGTGTGCGATTAAGGGAGGCAGGTTGGGGGCCGGTCGGCCGGTGGGGGGCACACAGAGGCAGATTGGGTTCCCCCTAATTGGCAGGAGGCTGCAGTCCTTCAGCAGTCCCAGAGAGAAGGAAGCAGGTTTTTTATCAAAGAGAGGGGGGCTCTTATCAGATGTGTTCCTCTGTGACAGGAGGAGATTGAGGCAGTGATAGGGGAGATCCCTGGCTCTCACGGTGTTTAACAGAGATAATCACATCTCTGATCCGTGTGCGGGAGCACATTTTAATTCCAGTCTGTTACCGGTCTCAGAGGACGGGCCGCCGTCTGAACGCATGCTGACATGCGCGCCTCGCTGCGGGTGTAGGCATCTGCCTGCCCCTTTAAGCCTGTGTGCCTGTGTGTGTGTCTGTGTTTGTCTGTACTTATATGTGTTTGTGCGTCTGTACTTGTGTGTGTCTATGTTTGTCTGTACTTGTATGTGTGTTTGTGTGTTTGTACTTGTATTTGTGTTTGTGTGTCTGTGTTTGTGTGTCTATGTTTGTCTGTACTTGTATGTGTGTTTGTGTGTCTGTGTGTGTGTGTTTGTGTTTGTGTGTCTGTACTTGTGTGTGGGTGTGTGTGTCTGTGTTTTTGTGTCTGTACTTGTATGTGTGTCTGTGTGTCTGACCTTGTGTGTGTCTGTGTTTTTGTGTCTGGCTCTGCTTTGCCTGTGCTTCTGTAGATGCGTACACGTTTGTGTGTGCCTCTCCCATTCCCCACACACAGCTGCGGTTTGGGTCAAGCGTTTTCTAATAAGATTAAGTGTGGTAGTCCTGGGATGAACAGAATAGGATGAATAAATGCACTCATAAATAAGGCTGAGCGTGGCACAGCTACAAAGAGCTGGACTGCAGCCGAGACACACAGGGAACGGGGAAAAAAACAATCCAGCCAGGTGGCACCTGTGTGTGCGTGTGTGCGTGTGTGCGTGTCTGTGTGTCTGTGCGTGCGTGTGTGTGTGCCTGTGTGTGTGTGTGCGTGTGTGCGCGTGTGCGTGTCTGTGTGTCTGTGTGTCTGTGCGTGCGTATGTGCGTGTCTGTGTGTCTGTGTGTCTGTGCGTGCGTGTGTGTGTGCCTGTGTGTGTGTGTGCGTGTGTGCGTGTGTGCGTGTGTGCCTGTGTGCCTGTGTGCGTGTCTGTGTGTCTGTGTGTCTGTGCGTGTGTGTGCGTGCCTGTGTGTGTGTGTCTGCAAGAGAAGTAAAAGCAATGCCATTTTAGCATGTGCTTGTGAGTGTGTGTGTGTCTGTGCGTGTGTGTGTGTGTCTGCAGGAGAAGTAAAAGTAGTGCCATTTTAGCATGTGCTTGTGTCAAAGTATCAAAGCAGCCCGCTCTTCCCTCCTCCTCCCCCTCCCCCATCTCCCCATGTCTGTATATCCCTCCATATAACCCTGCTCCCCCAACACAGTCACCAGCCCCATAACCACTGCTTCTCATTCACTGGCTGGCTGTTATGCTGTTACTCATTCTGAATGGTGCTGTCTGTGTACATCAGAGTGTACTGTTTGACTCTTTCTTCATGGGCATGAAATTAGCAAGGATTCCACACTCAAGCATGCCCTCATCTGTATTAACTTTACAATACTGTAGGCTCAGTGATGACGGGAGGCAGTTCGACATGCTTGTGAATGCCAGCAGTGGCCTGGAGGGGCAGACTGAACTTTAATGGGTTGGGGGGGGCGGTGCACAGATACTGATTGACGGATTGATGGGATGGGCAGGGTGTGGTGCTGGTATACATGCCAAGACCAATTTCATCAAGCAGTGGTGATCTGGAGCATTCTGCATGATCTGGGGCACATAGCACCTTTTCGCCCTTGGCCTCTTTTGGATATTGGCATTGTTACGGTTGCTCTCAAGCACCCGCAAACATAACGAAGCCAAAACCAAGGTTTCCCAAAATTAACCAATAACTTTATTTTACTACACATAAGAGATACCAAAATGTATCATAAGATAAACATCAGATAAAATCAAGACCCAGCCGTGGTCGAGAGGTGAGGAGAAAAAGCCCCTATTTTTCAGAAGCCGACTCCAAGCTTCTTAAAAGGGCACTGCCACAGGTGCTCTCAATGACCTGTAACGAGACACACACGTGTCCAAACAGCCACGTGAGGCGGAGGGACGTAACAGGCATAATGACACTATTACACTAATATCCCAAATAAGTTTAGAGTCAGATCAGTAAGTAAGTAAACACGCATTGTTCTTTAGCAGTTACAATATGAAAAATATGTGTACCTCATAAAGATAACATACGTATAATATCTGAACCTCAGAAAGGTTTCTGAATAGCTGCAATGGTGTCAGTCTATCAATGCTTAGATTAAATAAATGACACAGCTCAGACTCTAGGCACAGTAGACAGCTGCTGTTTAGTTTCTTTGATGTATTCTCTCATTTCACCCGTGTACAGATCCACAAAGACGTTTTCAGATATTCGTATTTCAGTCCAGCCTGCCTGGAGGAGATGAAGTCCCAGGCACAGGCCAGTGACCATGCAGGCTAAATGACATCCATCGCCTTTGCGTTTTCAAATGTGTGGCTTGACCGAGCAGCGCTGCATACGGAAGCGCTCCATAAAGGGCTATCGCTGGTTGACGTCATGTTCTGAGCAGCCCAGAGTGACCCACTTCTTCCCTGTGACCCGCCACGAGTTCAAGGAGAAGCCCTGCGTGCCCATGCCGTCGTCTTGGCTGCGGTTTCCCGGATACAGCTAATCTAACCCAGGTTAATAATGACATCGTGGCTCCTCTGTGAAAGGGATGATGTCAGAGATCAGAAGTGTTATTCGTCTTTGTCTGTTTCTTTCACTCTTACTCTCTCAACGTGTTCTCTTTTGCTTTCAGACTTTCTCGTACTCTCATTTTATTCTCCTGAGCTTCATCGTCGTTTTAGGGTCCCTGTGGATAGTACGCTGTAGCAAAGAGATGGATTGTGGGAGAGAGAGTCTTGCGTGATTAACCGTTAGTGACACATCCAGGTTGAGTCCTGAAGAGGGAGAGACTGCAGGGCTTGTGTCCCCCCCACCCTCTCTTCTCATGGCCCCAGAGAGCAGGATGGGTTTATGTTTGACCTACAACACTCGTGATTTACAGGTTTCCTTATAATCTTCTCATCCTGAGTGGACCACATCAGCCAGAAATTAGGGTACATAAAACAGGATTGGACCCAACCCAATGTTGAAAGCAGCGAGTGTGACAGGGTATATAATCGTTATTAATTTGCTTAGTGGATGCCCTTCACTGACTTACAGCTCTCCTCACTCTTTCACTCTGCCCATTTAGTTCCCTGGAAGGAAAGCAGTCCTTGCATGCCTGTGCATCTGAAATAACCACAGTCCTGAGGTCCTGAGGTCCGGAGTCCCCACAAACAACACACAAGCTGCCTTTCACGGGCATACGTATGCGTGTGTGTTTTATGGTAATCACTGCTTGGCTCCTTTAAACCATTTTCAAATTACATATACGTTGCTTTTGTTGCAGCCACAATCCAGCCCTTTGGTTCCTGCCGTCGTGGTTGCATTAGCGGCGCGGAGCTGTGTGGGTCACTGATCACGAAACTCCGCGCCGCGAAGAAGGAGCGGCGCTGCTCTTAGTCACTCACGTCCTCGTCTGACGCACGCGGCAGGGAAATCCATTAACTCTCATTAACTGCTGTGCCGAGAGACTGCAAGAAAATGAGAGGGAGGGAGAGGAGGAGGGAGGGAGGCAGATGGAGAGGAAAGTGAAGGAGGGAGATTGGGGTCTGGGGGCGCTAACCGTTTCGCTGCGTTCGATCGCCGGTCACGTGATCGGCTGAAAGGGTGTTAGTGCCTCATGGGAAATCACTCCGTCATCAGGGTTTATGTACGGGACGGTGGCGGTATGGCCGTTCAGGGACAGCTCCTGGGATGCTAACCGGCGTCCGGTGCAACTTTGTGGCACTCGATCAATGCGTGAGTGTCTGTGCTGAAACACAAACGGAGGTCGGTGATTTACTGCCTGGGTAAAAGAGGGCCACTGAAAGGTGTCTGGTTAAAAGTAAACCACCAATTCAGAATGACTGGATTTTTATTTAAAACGCTGAACGCTGGTTGGCTGCGGCTTGATCCAAAGTTTGCCGTGTCAGCGGGGCTCTCGCGCTTCCACTGCGTGGCCCATTAGCAGAGCGCAGAGCATGACATCACGTGCATTTAGAGTCCTGAGTCATGGGGCGTGAGATATTGTGGGCCTGTCAGGTCTACCGATCAAAGGAATTAAAAATAGCTGGCAGTAACAATCGCGGCGCTTGAATTGTCAGCTCTTGAGTTGAAGGTTTTTCTTTTCTTTGAAATTGAATATTGGGAAAATGCAACGGCGTATAATGACCCAGTTGTCTTGGCTTTTTACGGTCAACGCGACTCTTCATACACAATGACCGCACAGCGAGAAGGAAGAGTGGCTGACAGTATACATGTGAGAGGAGAGGCAGTCATGTTCTGCCCTTTCCCAAACGGATGAAGGACATTGGAGCAATGGGAGAGACTTTAATGGAAGACTCCACAGTGGGAGAGGAGAAAAAACAGGGACAAAAATAGTTAAAATGTGGTATTTTTCAGTTTTCTGGACAACTTGCTGGTCTGAGACTAGTCGTGTAGTGTGTGAGTATGTAAGTGTGTGCTCCATTTAGCCCTGTTTGTTATTCCTGTGCTTAATGCCAAAAGGTTCTGTTTCCTTCACACGGTGCTCATATGGCCTATAGAGGAAATCCTCCTGTGGTTCGGGGGTGGGGGTGTGCTTTCCCCTCTGGCTGTGCTTTCTCCATCATGCTCTCCACATCTGCCCATGTCTGGGAGAAGTAGTCTGGCTGGAAAGCTTTGAAAGAGGTGGAAGGGGATTTGTGGGTATTTATATGTCTTATTAATATGGATTCCACATAATGAACATACAGTGTGTGCGTGGGGGGAAAGGTGAGGAAGGGGTGGGTGTGAGGTGGAGGGGGGGGTGATATTTCCTGTTCCTAGCCTCACTCCCATACACCCTGTAGACTGGCGTGTTCAGTGATTTTGACTGGTTTCCTCATATCACTTTCCCTCTCATTGAATTAGACTCTCACATTAAGCTTTGGCTTGACGGGGACAAGCGGAGGCCAGAGTGAGAGAGAAGGGGAGTTGGAGCAGAGTAGAGAAAGGTGGAGAAGGAGAAGGAAACCATGGAGATGAAGATCGAGGAGAGAAGCAGATAGAGGGAGAGTGTTGCAAGAGACGGGGACGGAGAGAGGAATGGAGAGAAAAGGAAAGAAGCAGAGAGAGGAAGTCGTGCTGACGCACATACAGCTGGACCGCGGCTTCTGTCCACTGAAGTTATCTCAGTCAGAGTGGGGTCAGCCATTTATCCCGTCCAATTACGCCAGACACTGCTGTGAAATTGTCCAATAAATCAGTGTCGTAAAGGAACAAGCCTTCTCCGTTGGCTCCAGCCCTCTGAGCCAGACAAGCAATTAGGGGACGGCTATTCAGGAACACCCCCCACCACCCTAAAATCCAAATAAGACCCACAGTTACTCAGGAACACTCCCCGCCACCCCAAAATCCAAATAAGACCCACAGTTACTCAGGAACACCCCCCACTGCCAATGCCACCACTACCACAAAACCAATACACAGACCACTGCCACTCAGGCATATCTGCTTCACAGACAGGGTCTACTACAGCCAAACTAAAATCCACCCCTTCAACACGTGAACATACACACACACACACACACACACACACATACACACACACACTCAGAGTTCGCGACAGAGAAATTGGCAGGCGTGATTTTGTATGCATGTAAAAGAGGGAAAAGCAAGTTTGAGGGTTTCTCTCCTCTTGACTATCTTCATGACATTGAAAAATTAGTTGTGGCTGATTCCAAAGTTTTTCTGTTCCGTTATATATCACATAGGGGGTAGTTTGTGGTGTAATGTGCTCATTTGGAAACTTCAGCCGGAAAATTTGCAAGATGAGAAAATAAAAAGTGGGAGATGTGGAGGAAAAGAGATGGGATATTGAGTCAACTTGGCGTTTACTGAAGAAAAAGTCCTGCTGCCTTCTGCTGGGCCAGTTTTAAATCACTCCATCTCTGCGGGAGGCCCAGGCGCACTGCCCAGGACTGTTGAGAAAGCAGCAGAGATCATCCACTCATACACATAACTACACTTTCATTTGTCTGTTCAGTCAGTCAGACATTCGGCTGATGATTCCGCCCAGCTTGCAGTGTGTTCAGCTGTACGAAGCTGCATTGGGTTGTTTTTTTTATTATTTTGTTTGTTTTCTGTTTTCAAATGGAGGGTGCACAGTAAAATGTCCAGTGTTAATTCAACGCTTAACAGATAACATTTGGTCCCACTCTGGAATTAACACTGGACATTTTACTGTGTACATGGGTACACAGCAGGTTCCTCAGTTTCCCCAGTGCTCACTCTGTGACAAGGAGAGAAACTACACAGAGAAATAAGTTAAATCAATTTAGCATTTGTCCTGTAGCTCTATATGGCAGTACGCAATTAGCGGTTGTGTCACCCAGGATCCGGAAGGGGTCAGACAGACTATGGGATCCATGTTCATCGCTATCTAGCGACCCCTGCTGGTCACTCGCCGCCCGTGGCCTGCATGCGAAAGCTGTGCGTGAACGGTGTGCCTCCCACTCCACTCCGTGTGAACTTGGCCGCAGTCTGCGGTGTGTTAGGAGGCAGCTGGCAACGCCACACGCTCCAGCGGAGAGCCATGGATGTCTGCACTCTCCCGAACTGGCAGCGGAGTTGGCAGCGTGAACGCGTGGTCGTGGTTTCAGACGGCTGGCCATTCCAAATTAGGGTGGGAACTGGTGATGTCCAGCCCCACACTGAGCATCTGACAAACTGCAGTCTGGATGTCACGGGCATTTTTCCCATATGCAGCTCTCACACAGGAGCGTTTCTCTCTGGTTTTGTTATAATATAGTGACTCTCATGCCCACTAAATCCCCCTGGAATAACATTCTCCCCCCGGCTCTCTCTCCCTCCCTCTCTCTCGCTTGACAGACAAGGAACAGCAATCATCACAGACGCTATCATCCCTCCCCTTTGTTAACAAATAACCTGGTGGCATGAGATTACATCCCTTTAATTCATTGACTAATGACATCGTTTGCGTTTAGTCATTCGTCTCACGGCAACATTCTTGCATATCTCTTTTCTCTCGCTCTCTCGCTCTCTCTCTCTCTCACTCCCCCTTGCCCTCTCGCTCTCACGGTTCCTTATTTTCTATCACCATCTCGTGTCTTCCAATCCCCTTTTCTTTTCTGTCCTTTTCAAATTAAAATTCAGAGGTGCGTTCTTGGCCTGATTGCAGTGGTGATATTGCCAAAGCAATTACCCAGTACAAAGCAGGTCTCGCTACCTTCCTCCCTCCTTTGCTACCTTCCATCTCTTTCTCTCTCTTTTCTGCTCCCTCTGTTTTCCGCTGCTGGTTTACCACTGTATCTGAGACGGAGAAGGGGCTCCTCCTCTATGGTCTGGTACTTGTTTGTCTGTGTTTCTCATTGTGTAACATGCGTCTCTCCTGCTCTCAGAGCCGCTTCTCAGCACACATTCACACCCAGGATTTATTTTGTTCTGAACTCTATTAATGACTAATGAGCTTTATGTGTATTCTCTCTCTCTCTCTCTCTCTCTCTCTCTCTCACTCTCTCTCTCTCTCTCTCTCTCTCTCTCACCCTCTCACCTCTCTCTCTCTCTCTCTCTCGCTCTCTGTAAAAATCACTGGAAAGAAGGGTAGATATACAGATGCATGTTCTTCTATATTGAGAAAAATGTTAAAAATAAAATTTATTGCCGCATTTGTTTCCTAAATGGAACAACCAAATTTTATTGACAAAATGTTGGATAGAAAGAAGTTCAGATAGGAGAAGGGCCAAACACCTGATATGTACCTGAGCATGTCTTAACCATTTTGCATTGGCTAAAACAAAACTTTTAATCAATCTGTGGTCAGCTTGAAGAAGAATATAATATACTGTACTCATAAATGTTTCATAAAGAATAAATAACCATGTTATGAATCATTCAGATAATTTGTACATGTTACATGCATCATTAATAAATATTATTAAGGATGAGGCCTAGACAGCCAGAATGGCAAAATCCACACAAGGCTATGTGGACATAATATGTTGTACCTATGCGGTCCATGTCAACCATGTGTATCTTTTCTCGATCGTGGAGCTCCTCATTAATAAAATTCTCTTGTTGCCTGACTTCATATTAATGCCTTCTTTAATTATTTATGATTCCGTTGTTTGGTTGGAATTAGTGTCAGGAGGTGTTAGAAATGTATGCATTTAGTGCTTATACATGTACGGACACAATTACTATTACAACAAAGACAACATTTGTCGAGCATGTGTGTTAACCGGTTTAAAACAACGATGTTTATTTCCGTAACGGTGCTGCCATGTTTTGGAAATTTAAGGATGTCTAGCCAAAGAGAAATTAGCCTATTGAATGTGCGTGTGAGAGAGAGAAAGACAGACAGACCTGCGACCTTCCTTCCCTCGTTTGCTCATTCCAGAGCTTGTTCTGGGGCCGCGATTGGCTGGGAGTCGCTGGGCATTGTGTATCTCAGTGCGCTATTTACATTAGAATCGCTGGTGCAGCTGTCCGTTCCGCAGACTCCTTGAGAGGTCTGGTAACTTTGTTATCTGCGGGTGGAGGGGGGTGATTATTTATGCACACTTAGGCCTGAGTGCAGGCGCGTGTAATTCACTGTAAGCGGCGTCATTGGAATTGCAAATCAATGGCCCGGCACGCTCCGCCACTCCAGAGGCCCGCTCCGCTCCCCGCCAGCCCCGCCGTTTATCTTTCCCTGAGCCAGCTGGGCGCGGGGCCAGTGTCCAGCACCTCTGTCTGCCCCTCCCATCTCTCCCTCTCTCTCTCTCTCTCTCCCTCTCTCTCACTCTCTCTCTCTCCCTCTCTCTCTCTCTCTCCCCCTCTCTCTGTCACTCTCTCTCTCTCTCTCTCTGTCTCTCTCTCCAGCTCTCTCCCTCTGTCTCTAATCCTCTTTCCCCACCTCACTCTTTCTTTCTCGCTCCCCCTCCCTCCCTCTCACTGGGTTGATCCACCGTACTGTTCCTCTCTTCCTGAGGTCTGTGCTGAAACTGATTGTAAAATTTGAAAACTTTTTTCTGTGCTGAGAGTGAAGCGCGCTGTTTTGTCGTAATGTTTGATGTTTTCTGTGAAGTAAACGGAGGAGAGAAGAGGTAATGGTGACAATGTGCCTTCCTGGTTCTTAAATGTAAATGATAAAGAATGTTCTAGATAAAAAAAGGTGACCTCTAGCTGAAAGATCTGCAGCGTCTCCCTCTCCTCGCCTGTGCTGATGTCTTCTCCAGCGTTTGCGAGATATACCTGAGTCTGTCTGTCTGCCGGGCGTTCTGCTCCATTTCGTCTTCCTCTCGCTCTCTCTGGATTGTTTATCTGCTCTGCTTTTCAATGTGGAAATAAGTGAGCCTGTCAATCTGGTGAATTGGTCCCAGTCTTTTCCTATCTTTCTCACTCCATTCCTTGCTTTCTCCATCCCTTCTTCTCTACCCCCCATCCCCCCCCCCCCCCACACACACAACACGACCCACAGCTCACAGGTTCTCATCTGAGTCTGAATTCACTCGATATCTCTCCCTAACTTCCCTAGCTGTTCCACAGGTCCAAATGCCAAATGAGATTTTAAGCAGAGGCATATTTTCCCCTCAAATTGCAGTCATTTAGCCAGCATGCAGGTATAAACCATTTAGAGTTACAGCACTCTGCACAGCCTGTGTGCTGTGGAGGGGGTTTGGGAGGCGGGGGGAGGCGGGGGGAGGCGGGGGGGTATGTTTTCCTCAGTTTTAAAAACACAGTTATAGGATTCCATTTCATTTAGGAGGTTATACATTCCCTGCCTGAAAGAAGGTGGATCGTTTAGAGATACGGGCTGCTCGAGTTGCTGGAAGTTTCTCCTCCTGTTCATTTCTCATCCTCGTTCAGTGAAATGTAGTCATCTTTAATCACCAGGTTGTCGCACAGCGCACGCCAGTGTAAAATCTGCTGTAAAGGTGGGGGGCGGCGTTGCTTCTTGTCCGTCTTCGCTAAAATGCGTTTGTAATCGGCACGGTAACGGAGGGCGGCGGATCGGCTGAGCAGAGGGACGTAGAGGAGTCCAGCGGCACGGGGGGGGGGGGGGGGGGTGTGTGAAATGCAGCGGCGTCGGCCGCTCCGCGGAGAGCAGCGGGGTCGTGGCGTACCTGGAGGCGAGCGCCGCCGTGCCGCGGCGGGTAATCCGGGCTCGGCGCCCCCCCCCCCCGGCCGGCCCATTTCCAATCTCTGCGCCTCAGTGGGAGTGTAATGCACAGCTCGCAGCCGGCAGGCGAGAGGAGCGCCCCCGACGACAACATAACTCATCCTCTAAACGCGGCTGCAGCGCGCCCACAGTGCTGCTCACAGCCTCCCCCGCTAAAACATTAAGGAGGGAGCGGGGGTTCACTGGTGCGCCTGTAAGTCCAGCCGCACACCTCCGCACGGTGACTTTAAGAGCTGCCTCCCGGTCAGCGTTTTAATCTGCGCTGACCCGGCCTGCGGTGGAGCGCTGAGGCCCGTGGGGCTGCGATGGCGGGCTGTGGGGCTGCGATGGCGGGCCGTGGGGCCGTGGGGCTGTGGGGCTGCGATGGCGGGCGGTGGGGCTGTGGGGCTGTGGGGCTGCGATGGCGGGCGGTGGGGCTGCGATGGCGGGTTGTGGGGCTGTGGGGCTGCGATGGCGGGTGGTGGGGCTGTGGGGCTGCGATGGCGGGCGGTGGGGCTGCGATGGCGGGTTGTGGGGCTGCGATGGCGCTGCAGGGTTATATCTCAGCGTAATGGCACTCCGTCGCTTCCGAATTCCCTCACTGGGCTCTGCCAAAAGGGCCCTGTCCCATTTCTGCCCCAATACAGAGATAAGGGATGTTAGGCTCTCTGTCTCAGATTGCTTTTCAGGAATTATGGGGCGGCAGCAGTTTCCATTACCTCCCTGCCAAGACAACGGTAAATAACTCCCTGAAATGCTTCATATCAAACTTCCTGAATTAACTTGGTGTAGTTCTTTGTCTCAATTTGTTTCATAGCAAAAAAATAAATATGTAAAAAAAAAATTATGTGAATGTCCAGTAACTGAGCCAGGAGCTGTAGTGAGTGCAAAATCACCAGGGGTGATCATATGACTGGTCTTGTAAGAAGGGGTAATATGCACATTGTTGCATTGGTCCCAGTGTAAATTTAATGAAGAGATGGTACCATGATCATGCTGGTCAAACGCGCTGTGGATTAGGGAGTGGTGGTAGAAGTAAAGAACGGAGAGGAGGAAGGTGGAATAGTGGAAGGCTAAAATTACATTTTGGTGTCGAAAGAAAATGAAAGCTGTTAGAGAAAGTGGAGTACCTCCCTCCTCAGGATGGCCAGGGTGACGTGTTTTCCGTTGCCCACCTGAAATTCCAGGTAACTGTGAAGACCACAAAAAAACAATATTCTGTTGGAATTCAGAAGTATGTGGAGACATACAAACTCAAGGTGCATTTCTAAAGTATAAAATTCCAGGGAGTGAATTGAGAACGAGGGAGGAGATGGGGAGATGGACAGAAGGTGGCAGGAAGAGAGATGGAGGGGGGGGAAAGGGAATGAGGGAGAAATGGCATTCCAGGGAGGATTTGGTAAGAGCCTCTGTAGTTAAACTCCATGTAATAGCAGCATTAGCAGAGCGCTCCTGGAACAGCTCTCCTCTCAAGGCCCCGTGTGCCATGAGAGATGTCCCACTGTCACTGCTATCACTCTCTCACACACTCCACCTCTCCCTCTCTCTCTCCCTCTCTCTCTCACACACTCCCCCTCTCCCTCTCTCTCTCACACACTCCCCCTCTCCCTCCCTCTCTCTCTCACACACTTCCCCTCTATCTCCCTCTCTCCCTCCCTCTCTCACACACTCCCCCTCTCCCTCTCTCTCTCACACACTTCCCCTCTCCCTCCCTCTCTCCCTCTCTCTCTCACACACTTCCCCTCTCCCTCCCTCTCTCCCTCTCTCTCTCACACACTTCCCCTCTCCCTCCCTCGCTCCCTCTCTCTCTCTCACACTTCCCCTCTCCCTCTCTCTCTCACACACTTCCCCTCTCCCTCCCTCTCTCCCTCTCTCTCTCACACACTTTCCCTCCCTCTCTCCCTCTCTCTCTCACACACTCCCCCTCTCCCTCTCTCTCTCACACACTCCCCCTCTCCCTCCCTCTCTCTCTCACACACTTCCCCTCTATCTCCCTCTCTCCCTCCCTCTCTCACACACTCCCCCTCTCCCTCTCTCTCTCACACACTTCCCCTCTCCCTCCCTCTCTCCCTCTCTCTCTCACACACTCCCCCTCTCCCTCCCTCTCTCCCTCTCTCTCTCACACACTTCCCCTCTCCCTCCCTCTCTCCCTCTCTCTCTCACACACTTCCCCTCTCCCTCCCTCGCTCCCTCTCTCTCTCTCACACTTCCCCTCTCCCTCTCTCTCTCACACACTTCCCCTCTCCCTCCCTCTCTCCCTCTCTCTCTCACACACTTTCCCTCCCTCTCTCCCTCTCTCTCTCACACACTTCCCCTCTCTCTGTGTTTCTCTCACACACTTCCCCTCTCTCCCTCTTTCTCTCACACACCTCCCCTATCCCTCCCTCTCTCTCTCTGTTTCTCTCACACACTTCCCCTATCCCTCCCTCTCTCTCTGTTTCTCTCACACACAGGAGCATGCATACTCTCACACACACTCTCTCCCTCCCTCTCTCCCTCTTTCTCTCACACACCTCCCCTCTCCCTCCCTCTCTCTCTCTGTTTCTCTCACACACTTCCCCTATCCCTCCCTCTCTCTCTGTTTCTCTCACACACAGGAGCATGCATGCTCTCACACACATTCTCTCCCTCCCTCTCTCTCTGTTTCTCTCACACACAGGAGCATGCATACTCTCACACACACTCTCTCCCTCCCTCTCTCTCTGTTTCTCTCACACACCGGAGCATGCATACTCTCACACACACTCTCTCCCTCCCTCTCTCTCTGTTTCTCTCACACACAGGAGCATGCATACTCTCGCGTACTCTCTGCCTCATATGCATGCTCTGTCTCTCAAACATTCCATTTTAAATACACAAACACATACTCTGTCTCAGAAAAAAACAACACATACTTTGTCTTACATACTCACACTAACTGTGTGGGTGGTTTGTTGGCAGTAAAATGCATAATGTAATGTGTTACTCTTGTGTGTAGATATACAGTATCCTTCAAAATGATTTACAACCCTGATAAAGATTAACAAAGAATTACAACAGTACTTCTTTGTACTACGTGCTGAGCTATATTTTATTTCTCAATCATGGAAAATATCTTACTTTAAGAATGACTCGATTACATAATTAAAATAACATCCCTCTAATTATAAATTTAATTCCCAAAAATATTCACATACTAATTTCAGTACTTTTGTGACCTCCCTTCACAAAGATGACACTACTGAGTCATCTTCTATAGTTCTATTCAATGGTTGATTCAGTGCTTGCGTGCTCAGATACTTTTGACTACTAATCAAAATGAACATTTGATTCTCTCTTTTAAGAGAGTACGCATTTCTTTCCTTGTCTGAGTTACGCTCTGGCAAAGGCATCTGCCAAGATAAGTTTGCTGTTTCTTGTGTTTCAGTCGGCCACACAATAGAAGTGCAAACACTTAGTAATTCACTGCTCCTTTACTTTATCTTTTTCTTTTTCATTTCTATGTTACCACGGTTTCTCAGTAATTTTACCTTATCTGTCTTATGCAGTATTTTTGTGTTTTTGGTAAACATTGGTCTGCTCTTGTGTGCTGCCCTCTTCAATTCAAACCCCAAAGTTTTTCTTGGGTTCAAGTCTGGAGACTGAGATGGCCTCAGCAAAACAATCTTTTTCTGGTCAAAATGTGTAGTTAGGATTGAAGGAGGGCAGTCCACAAACACAGACCAAAGGGTCTGAAAGATCTTTAAAGATTCTGTATGAATCCTGGAATTATCAAAGATCCCCCAGGTTCATAATACATAAAAAACGTAATAAACACAAAACACATAAAACAAACAGTTTCATAAAACATTCACCGGTTTCATAAAACATTTTAGAAGACAGCTCATTAGTTTTATCCTTGCGCAGAGAGGTTGCACTGAAACAGGGGTGGCAGGCCACTGCTGCAGCTGAGCTCAGGGAGGGGCATACTGGCACTCGTCATTCAAAATGTTATCCACCTCCTTTCCCTCTGGGACTCACCAGCTGAGCTGCCACAGCAGTGAAGCTTGGTTGACCCTGTCGAATGAGCCCAACCCTCTTAATGAAGCACTGGTTAAGTGAGTCACCTCATGGGAGTCCCAGCCTTTGTGTTGGATTAGATGCAGGCTTTAGGGGGGTGTCCCTGGGTATGCCAGCCTCAAGCCCCACTGATTGTGTTTCTGATGCGCCCATTTTGCCTCTGTGCTGCGCGGTTGTTGCTGCAGCTGAAGCTCTTGCGTTCTCCCAGTGCACTCACGCGAGTCGCCTTTCTCCACACGCCAGGTCAAGCGGTAGTGCGGGAGAATGAGTGCCGCTTGAGGAGAATAATATTTTGCGCCGATCTGCGTTGCCTGGAGGAACCAGCAGGGGAGCAAGTGGGGGTGCAAAGGTGCGATTGCCCCAGGCCACACGCTCACCAGGGGCCCCGCAAGTAGGTCTGAAAGGATTTATTGTTTTTTATTATTCTTTTTTCAATGATAATGTACTAAAGAGCAAAAGAAAAATGCCATTATATGTATGTTTTTAATATGAAAAGATGGCAAAATGGTTTCCACAATATGATTTGATCAAATTGCTCTGAGCCGCTTTTTCTCATTTTAAAGCTATACTGGACATCCCCACTTGCAGGGTCCCTGTCCCCTGGCTTAGGACTGGCAGCTGCTCATTCATTCATTCATTCATTCATTCATTTGTTTGTTTATTCAATTTGTTCATTTTAAAAGGCTTTTGGTACCCTACTAATAGCCTACTTCATACCGTACCTAAACGACATGAAAAAATTTTTTTCCAAAAATGATTCTAAAATTAAATCACATCAGATTGTTTCGACAAAACTTTTCAAAGTCCATCCTGTAAATACTATGAAATAAAAGCTAATTGTCTGTAGTTCTCTCATATTCATCTGTTCATGTCAAATCCAAAAGCCTGAAGTAGCTATATGGCTAAAATATCAAATTCAGCCCAACTGCTCCCATACTATTGGAGGCACTATATATATGTGTGTGTGTGTGTGTGTATCCAACAATATACACCCAGTATTAAGAGTATTAATAACAGTCCCCTACATGCACAGGGTAGAATGCGTACTGTGTGTCCCTCAGGTGATGGGCTACATATTGGGTTGCTACTGGAGCTATCTCCTTTTCCCCATTCTCTCTTTCTCTGCCATTTAACAGCAGCTAAGTAGAATAAGGCCTAAAGTGCACACAGACTGGAAGTATGGATAGCTGAGGAAGTGTGAACACATTTTGAGCTCCGTGATTTGAAAACCTATTTGATATTTGTGTACACATTACTGCCCAAGTGATAATGCCTGTGATTCGGCAGCTGAATTCACAGTGCACAGCATCGCTAGCCTGGAGATGCAGATAAATTGCCTCCAAGGAAGTAGGAAAGATGCCTTCGAAAAGGCCATCGGGTTCTGATCCCAGGAAGCCAGAAAAAAAGGGTAATTTCCTTCATTGGGAATTAGGTTCTTGTCTTTCACATTCACACTCACACACACACACACACACACACACACGTTCACTGTATATTTGTATTGGAGATGCACTCTCAGTTTCTCTTACACATGCTCTATCTGCATGCTGACTCACTTTCCTTTTATTTTAAAATTGCCTAGCTGAAATAATTTGAATGCTTTTTAAGCTGGTAGCTGGGTGTACTTTTTCTTGCCATATTTTCTCAATTCCTTTTTGCTCCTTCAATTATTTTGCTCTCATTTCTCATACAGTCCTCCCGCCATCCATCTCTTGTTTTTCCTCTTCACACACATCCCCATGCAGGCATGAAACAAGCACACACACACTTGCACGCGCGCGCGCGTACACACACACACACACACACACACACACAACACACACACACACTAGCATGAAGCATAAACACTTCAGCATGAGCTGTGTGTGGGGTGTGATGGGAAATTCCATACATTGCAATGCAGTAGCGTTACAATACTATAGCTCAGATATACCAACTAACTGTGCACACTCACAGGTGTCAGCATATGATTACACTAAGTGGCTGAATATATAAATACATAACCCGGGATATGGTGAGGAAACCTGTACGCTAATGCCTGTCTGTGTTTGTGTGCATCTGTCTGATGAAACATATATTACTAGCAACAGCCCTTGCTGTAGCCATTGCCATCATCGTTCATATATGTTATCTGATAGAAAATGTCTGAGTGAAATTTTCTCCTGGGTAGTAAACGCTAAGTCAACATTAATGTTGTCCCAGAGCTTCCCAGGTAATGTCGGTAAGTACAACTGCACAAGAACGAGCGAGAGGTCCAGCGCGCTCCACTGTATTTACCCAGTCGGGTATGTGTAAATGCGCGTGTGTGGGTGCGCCTGCGAGCGTACGCATGCACCTGCGCTCGTGGCGGTGGTTGCACGCGTCTGTCTCGTTTCGGTCCCTGCTCATGTGGGAAATGGGTGCCTTAAAGTTTCATAGTCCACTGGCCGTGAAGTGGATTCTGAGGCCAGCAGCGATCACAGCAGAGCGCTTCCCTGTGCGCGTCTGTCCTCTTGCTCAAACTCATTTTATTTTCATATGTATTCTCATTTTGACTCATCCCTGAACCGTGAGAGAGAGACGCTCCCTCCCGCTTTCACAGATCCCGTTCGCCAGTCTTCAGTGTTCTTTCTCACATTAGGCTAATGACTGCGCAGATGCCCCCCACCCCCTCTTTCTGAATACAGTGCACACGTGCAGAAACACCCCAAAGCATGGACCTCACCCAGACATACATGCCTGCTGCATAATCACCGCCAGAAAAAGATAGAGGAGAGGCTGTTGCAGTTGCTTTTTCTGCTTGGCGACTCTTGCTCTGCCATTGCAGTTATCAAGTTTTATGAGTGTGATTACCCAGGTTATGGAGTTGTGTGGGTGACGTGAGCGCATTCTTTTTTTTCTGACTTCCACAGCACTACCCCTCTCTCTCCCCCCCGCCAGGTTTTTGTCTGGTTTCCCCACATAATGCTCGCCGTGTCGATTTTATATAGAGCAAACCAGTGGACTCTCAAACCACAGGGCAATATTATACTGTAATTACCTGTGATTCTAAACCCATTCAGTTCGTGTGAATTACACTGACAATGCAGCCCTCTTATATGTGCAACGGTTCACTGGGCCCTGTAGCGGAGATTTCACGAGCTGGTAATAATCGTATGCGCCAATTTGGACATAAGTGGTCAGAGGAGCAGCGCTATGAAACAGTGAACAGAGCAGCAGTGTGGAGCAGTGATCTGAACAGACCCTGCGGTTTACAGTGGTTGTGAGTAGTCAAGACAGCGGAGACTGCAGTTCTGAGGCGTGCTTCTGGAGAAAGAGGAATAATGTTGTGTGGGTGTACGCGTGTGTGCACACCAGACTGGTGTTCGCTGACACACTCAGGTGGATGATGTGCTTTTAATTAAGAATTCACTCAAGTAGATACTTCTAATTGGGTAACTTGTTCCCAGTGGTTTATCTAATGGAGTCTAAATTGACTTTCAATTAATGCAAGGGGTTATTAACGATGCAGCTTCACTTGTTTTGAACCCTGCGTGGGGGGGCTAAATTTACCTTCGCAACTTTACGGCAGAGTTGTGTTGTACTTTGTCTCTCAGGGGAGTAATTAGCACAACAGGAGTAAATAAACCCACATTTCTGTTTTACACTGTCCTACCGCTGCCGTTGACATGCTACATTGTGCTCGGTTGCGTTGTTCTTATTTCATGAGAGGTTATTGTTTGTTTTTATCCCCGCAATTCATATTTCCCTTCTCCGTGCTGACGAAATGAAACCCTGCCAGCCTTAATCGGATTTGCCTGCCCCGACTTGTTGCCTGGCGTTGCACTGTTTGGGGTTGCGTTTCCTTCCTGCTGAGGGAAAGATAATTCTCTCCTCCTCCCCAACAATGGCCTGTGTTCTGTGTGTGTGAACGTTCTGCGCGTGGCTGTCAGAACTCCGAACATGTTCTCCGAAATGCTCCCTCTGAAACTCATTGTTCCGCTCACCCGACTCCTAATAGACTACCGCCGCCCAGCTCAGCGGCACAATTGCGAACTGTCTCTTGTTCAGCAGCCTCTGCATTGGCTTGCATCGAGACCGAGACCGTCACCAGCAAATTAGTTTTTTTTTTTCACAATTAAAAAAAGGGAAAAGATCAGAGATGGGGTCTGCAAGTCGATTCCCACGTGTTGCCGCATCGCTCTAATTCAGAGTGGCACATCCACAATGAATTAATTGCTTTTCTGTAATTATCGGCCTGCGGGGGAAAACTGATTGCGACTGCTGTGTTTACCGGATGCCGTTTGCTCGTGCGTTTCATTTCTTTGGGGAGTTATGGGGGTAAGACCTTATCGGCCATGTGCTTTCCCTGTTTAGTTTTTGCCTTGTTTATGAACTGCCCACAAACCGTTTCTATAAATTTTGCTTGGCATAGCCCTGATGTCTCCTCGATGGTCGCACCAGGCCTTCTCCCGTTATGTGGTCTCTGCCAAACTCAGAAATCTTGCCAAGGATGCTCTTAACTCTGAAAATCAATATTCCTTTGAAGGGCACCAGTTGCAGGATGTTGTGTTCTCCCCCTGAATGACATGAATTGAGATGGAACACCGAGTGAAATATACACGAAAGTGATTTGCAGATGGGAAGACTGTGGGGTTGCATGGCTCTGGCTGTGCTACATTATCTTCAGTATATATTCTCCCGTGTCTGAATGGTACATCTAATGGGGTAGTCTTGCTCCCTCAATGTAACTGTGAAACTGGTTGGTAATTCAAGAAAAGTAATGCGCACCTTGAAACTGTGGCTGCACAATTACGAGACCCTCTCGTGTGGGTGTCAGGGTTTAGACTGGCAGTCGTGGTCATGTTCTGGGCATACAGCCCTTGGTGGTGTTCTGTTTCCCAGCATGCCCCTTTGTGCTACTGTTGTCCACCACCCGCCTGTCTCCTTCCCTCTCCTCTTGGCCAGTTCACCAACGACAGTTTTTGTTCTTTTACAATGCTCTCAAGTCGGAGGTTGACCTGTGGCAGTCACCGCTGACACATCCTGTTTCCACGGCATGACAATGTAGCTCAGGCAGTGTGTGCACGACGGCAAGCTCTGAATGGGCAGCATTATCAAGTGACATGAGAGTAGTCCAGCTGGGAGGTGATCGAAGCTATTTCCTCTAAACCTGGTGGAAATTGTCCCTTGGTGCAGACGGCGAGTCACATGTCCTCTCATGAATTTCCACAAATGTTCATAAACAGACGTCTATTACTTTCTCTCTCTCTCTTTCTCACACACACACACACACACACACACACACACACATGGACACGCATGTGCCCACCCATACACACAAACACAAATGCAGAATTTTTAATATCTTATTTATGTAAGTTGTGTACTTTTTCTTCTTTCCCCCACTTTTCTCTGTGCTTTTTGAATCTGACCCCACTCGCCCACCCCCCCCCCCCCCCCCCCCCCCCCCCCCCCCCCCACACCCCCACCCACATCCAAACTGCCCCTGCTCCTGCGCGCAGCTGTGTGGACAGTGAGGTCACCAGGCTGTGATAATGACAGAGAGACCGGCGGAGGATTCTGGTTGTCAAGGCTGGTCCCAGCGTGTTCATTTTTCACAGCGCTGTGACTGGAATACCATCACGCATCGGAGGGACCAAACTGTTTTTGTGTGCGGTTATACATAAACATGGGCCCGCCGCGGCGCGCTGATCATTATGTGTCTCGGGTGAGAGGAGAAGGGGGCAGCGAGAGGTCTGAACCCCGAAGGCTTTTTTTTTCCACTAGGGGGCGACGTGCTATGTTTTTGCCCGTGGACTTCCCCTCCTGCTGGGCGAAGCTGGCAGAGCTGTCCGACGCGCCGGCTCTTCAGCGGCGTTCCGTCCTGTGAGCCGGGCTGATTGATGGGTGGATTCTGCTCACTGTAGCAATGCAATATTCAATAGCATCGGAGGAAAAAACAAGACCGTGAAAACGCCAGATATATTCATTTGGCAGCATTTTAGAATACACATGCCTTATAAATGATTAAGAACTGCTTAATAGATTATTAAAATGTGCTGCTGATGGATAGTCAGCATTAATGAAGGTTAGTAAATGTGTTATTCAGAAGGAAGCCAGGGTGGCCAGATTGAGAATTTACTGTGCTGTTGTAATGGGAGTATTTACCGTAGCAACAATACTGATTGTGATCTTGTGTGGAATTTCTCAATTTTGAAACTCTGGCCCCCTACCTAGCATTGAGTTCACTAAAAATGTATTGGTGTTAGACTAAAAATCAGTCGGCCTAACTTGATTTTGAGAAGGTTTTACAGCTAACAGTACATTATTAAGCATCAGCAACCTTACCATATTCACAAGGGTGTCCGTAAATTCATGTTTTGGATCTATTAATAGTCATTTTCATCTGGATAGTGCTTAATTAAGAGGCATACCAGTAAATCAACATAGACTTTTTGTAAAACATCTAAATGTCTCACACAAAGTATTCCTGGAGATTTTACCTGTCTTAAGGTGCATGTTGATAAGGTGGATCATTGACAAACCCCTAATCAGTAGGCTTATGGAGCTGGGGATAGTGCTGTTATCAGGACATGAAGGACGAGGGTTGTCCCCGCAGACCACAGCTCCACCCCTCGCCCCACCCATCTCTGTCAGCAGCGCTGCACAGACAAACATTTGGAGGCAGCAGCAGGTGGCGGCGAATTCAGCAGAGATAATTGAAAATGAATCTTGAAGGGGCCCCTCGTTAATAAAAGGCAATTCAAATCAACGTTAATTAAAGTACGACAATACAATTACTGTCATCTCATTAAAGAAAATAATAAAGTACAAATCGCGGGTCCGCTCTCTCAAATGCCAATAGGTCTCTGATTGGATACTGTTCTGATGGAATTCCTTTGAAATGAAGATTAGAATAAAACATTTTAAAGATTGCTTTTGTAATTGCTCCCCTCATAAGGACTAAGAGATGGGGGGGGTGGCTGGGGGCATGTGGCTGGTGAGTCATAAGCCTCTATGGGGTGGGGAGTGGAGGGGTGGGTTTCAAACATGCACAAGGGCACAAAGAAAAACTGCTCTGTTCATTTGCTCAACTGCAACTGTAGCCATCTGCGAGAAGCAATTACACATTTGTGGTTTTGAAAAGAAATAAAGCTCTCACTCTCTCTCTCTCTCTCTCTCTCTCTCTATATATATATATATATATATATATATATATATATATATATATATATATATATATATATATATACACATACATACAGTACACACACTCAGTGACCACATTATTAGGTACACCTGTTTGTTAGTGTAGACATGGTGCAGAGGTTTAGTTGGTGTTCAACCAAATATTAAAGGCATACTACTGTGCAGGATTCAGTATTTTTTGATTTTGGAAATATATTAAAATAGCCATGCTGAGGCATATCTATGCTGCACTGGCAATCTTTGTCCTTACACACTTTTGCTGAATTTGTGCACCTTTACCTGTATTACCTGTACCTAAGCATTGTGGCTGACCATGTGCATCCCTTTATGGCTACAGTCTACCGTTTTTCGAATGAACACTTCCAGCAGGATGATGCACAATGACCTCAGGCCAGTTCCACAAACATGACTCTGACTTCAGTTTACTCCAGCGTCCACAGTCGCCAGATACAGTAGAGCACCTTTGAGATGAGGTGGAACGGGGTGAATGTGGGGCCATAAGATCTGCAGCAACCATGTGATGCTATGGAGTCAGCAATCTACCAAAATCTGAAGAATGTTTCCAGCATGTTGTTGAATTCATGCCACAAAAAATTTAGGCTGTTCTGGAGGCAAAAGTAAATACTACCCAGTACTGTACATAATAAAGTTTCTACTAAGTGTTTTGGCTCTGCACTCCAGCACATTGGATTAGAAATAAAATTCTGAATATAAGGTTAAAGTGCAGACAGTCAGCTTTAATTTGAGGGTATTTACATCCATATGGGCTGATCCATGGAGGAATTACAGCCGGTTTTATACATAGTTCCCCCGGCATTGTCTGCTCACCACTTTTGTCAGCCTCTCTGATGGATAAAAAGCCACACCTGGAGGGGAGAGATTGAATATGTGCATTTAGGAGGCAGGGGAGAGTGTGATAGCCTGTGTGGGAGCAGGGAATGAAGCATGGTGGATGTTTGACTCTAAGAGGGAGACCGGTAAGACAATCTGCATCACATGTCAGTCATGCATGTCAATATAGCCACTGCCCACACCCGCACCCACTGGCACTCTGTGGTGGGTGAGGGGGATTATGGGAAGCCTTTGGAGGTAGATTTGTGGGGCGAGTTGGGGGAGGGCTTGGAACAGTCTGGGGCTGTGCAGTACTGACTCGCCTGTGAAGCTGCATAGCAGTGACCTTCTTCCCTGCTCCTGGCGGGCCACAGGTTTTTTTTTCACCTTAATATCAGCAACCAGTTCAGACCCAGGAGACCAGGTGAAGCGAGTTAACTGTGTAATCAATGCTTTAATTGATAGATTAAGTGCCGAGTAACAACAAAATCCAGCAGACCCCGTGATCTGCCAGGACCAGGGATGAAGATCACCGCTGTATAGGATGACTGAAGTAGATACGTATATGAATATGATACAAACTTTATATTTTTATTAATTTATTTTTTACTGCATTTGGTTTTTTGATCGGGACACGTACAATAAAACCCTGACAGTTTTAAACAAGAGCCTGATGCATTGTATGTAATGTGTCTGTATAGTCAGGGCTAATTTCCAGCACTTTCCTCCTCAAAGGATGATGAAGAACTGTGCAGGATTATACAGGAGGCAACTCTGTGTTCACCTGGAGATGCAGACACCAGCTTTATCAAAATTCCACCATATCTCTTTATTCTTTTGGGAACGTTCAGTGCAAGATCCTTAAGAAAATGTGTGCACACACACGCACGCACACAAACATGTACACATACGCACATTAATACAAAGGATAGAGTAAGGGAGAGAGAGAAAGAAAGTGTGAGACAGGGAGTGGTTCTGTTTGAGCAGATTTCTATTTTGGCAGAAGAGTTTTTTTTTTCCTTCTTTTTTTATTAATGAGCCTGTGAACGCTCGGTCGTCAGCTCTTTGTCAGCAGGAGGCTGGGGCTTTACGGCGGAATTAAAACCCGATTATGTTTTCATTTCACGCTCTTTTATTGGGCCTGATAATAAAATTTTGTATAGTGGCTAGGGAGGAGATGAAGAAAGGGAGGGAGGAAGGGAGGCGAGGAGAAGAGATGTAACAAGCTTACGGAGGTGAGATATACAACAGGGTGCCTCCGTCGCGCACGCACACACACACACACTCCCCAGACCCGACGCCCTGCGCTGCCCTTACCCATGCCCTTACTGGCGTAATTGATTAGCTAATTTATTGATTAATTGGACAGGAAGACAAATGGAAATGGCTTAATTTAATCCTCTCCCTCCTCGCCCGTGAAACTGGCTGCGGGGACCGGGAAGGTGCTGTGATGCCGTGGCCTCGGTCGCCTTGCTGCGGCTAAGCTCAGAACTTTTATTTCACCGCCGTCTTTCTGTCTTTTCTCCTTCCTTTTTTCCCTCCATTTGTCTTGTTTGACTCAAGGTGCCCTCAGTCCCTGACTTTTCCCCTTCTCCACTTCTCTCCCCATCAATCAATCATCCCCCCTCCACGTCCGCCACCGCAGCTATAACGCTTTAATTACGTGGAATAAAAATTATGAGCCGGAACACCAAGTCGCGAGCAGGTTGCCTTTAATTGCCTTGTGTTTTAATTCCAGTCGGAGGAGTGGGTCGCGTAATGGAGACGGCGTGCGGGGAGAGGGAGTGACTTTCAAACGACCTGCTTAATCAATCGACAGCCAATAGCGTGAAGTAGACTGGATTTAGTCTCCCCTGTGCCGCCCCGCCTCCCGCCCCGTGAGTTTCCCTCGTCTGACTGTCACACGCTCAACGCCGTCTTTCTGCTTCTCTTAGCAGCTGATAACCGGAGCCTCGGCGGCACAAAGCAGTGAATTCTGGGAAACAATAGACCATTCTACGCTTAATGCCTCCTGGGGCCGTGCGATGCATTAGGGAGAAGCAAATTGTGAAAGAACAGCTGTTATTAAGTTTGTGGTCATTGGTTTCAGGAACAATTTTTTTAATTAAGAGGAGAGTCCAGCCTTGTCGCTCCCACCCCTAAACCCCGTGACCTGTTTTCTAATAAAGAGAGAGGAGGCAGCTAGGAACAGCCCTGCATATTTATTATGCGTTTGATTTATATCTCCATCCGGGGCAGGTCACCGCCATAAACACTCAGATATATTACATAAGCCTGATTGCATTTAGAATGCAGAGAGAACGTGGCGAGCGCTGCCAGGTAACATCGTCCCACCCACCCGCACAAGCTGAAGTCTGAACCAATCCAACAGCGTGCTCCATAAACCACACCCACAATTCGAAATCTTAGCCACACCCACACCTCCCACTACCCACCCTAGTCCGTATCCTAAAGCGCCCCGCATCCGGTTGCTAAATGCTCTGTAGGGAGAGGGCAGAGGGGCTTGCTTGGCACTGCCTTTGGAGCGGTGGGTCTGTGATACTGAAATGGTGGCAGATATTTCATTCTGCTTAATTTGTTCAGCATTTATTTAGACGGGAAATCACTTGTGTACACAGGTCTCTCTTACAATTCTGATCTGGGGAAATGAAGACAGGAAGGAATGCTAGAGATTGAGTTGTTAAATTACTGATCCAAATTACTAGACATCCAGATAAAGAATATGGGCCAGAGAGGCGTGAGCTCTAAGTAATGATGAGGGACACCACTGTCTCTCCCTCCCTCCCCCTTTCCTCTGTCCATTTCCCTTACAGTTTTTTTATTGGCATGACTAACACATTTTCATATTGCCCAAACATATACATGCATGCATAACATAAAAGTACAATAAAATGCCGCAGAATAATTTATCACACCATTTCAAATAAAATGATGGAAGAGGAGTATGTAAACATATCCTTTTCTCATTCTTGAATTTTCTCCCTCTCTTATTTCATCTCCCTCTTCATCTCTCTCCGCCTCTCTCCCACAATATTCAATTAGCTTTATTGGCATGACGCATACAATCGCATTGCCAAAGCATGTTACGGGAAACAAAGAGCATGGCAATAATGCAACAGCACATGGGCACAATGATATATAATTCACCACGGTAATAAATGATTTGGTGAAAAACGCTAAATTGCTGAACTAAAATAAAGACAAGCTAGTATTACTAAAAGAATATCTTATTATAGATCTAAAAAGTTTGAAGTAGAAATGGCTCCTTCTCTTTCTCGTTCCCTCTCCCTCCCTCTCTTTCTCCCTGTGGACTCTTAGCCGTGCACCCAAGGGACAGCTTTGAAGGCGGCCTGGGTGTTAATTACTGTAATGGTGTTTCTGCCACTTGAGACAGAGAGAGGAGGGGAATGTTATTGGTTTAATAAGAGCTGCCATCTTCAAACAAATCACAATGGGCCTTTCATTTCCCCACTGAGGGCTCTGTTCTTTTTGTGCTTGTGGTTTAGCTGCTCTTTCCCTTATTTCTGTACTGGTCTCTGTGTGTGCATGTGCGTGTGTGCATGTGCGTGCATGTGTGTGTGTGTGCGTGTGCATGCGTGTGCATGTGTGTGTGTCTGTGTGTATATGTATGTGCCAGTGTGTGTTTGTGTGCATGCCTGTGTGTGTGTGTCTGTGCGCATATGTGTGTTTGGGTGTATGTGTGTGTGTGTGTGTGTGTGTGTGTTTGTGTGTGTGAATCTGAATCAGCTTGGAGGTGGGTTGTTGAGTACAGTTCCATTTTTAAACCACAGGAAGTCAGGGGGAGAAGAGGGTCGACCTGAGGATGGACTGACCAGTGCCTCGCTGTTCATTCATCAGTTTCACACTCCAGACTCATTGAGCGGTTGCAGAAATGCAGACAGAAAGACAGACAGACAGATCTGAATGAGGAAATTCATCAACATTCAATGGACAAACAGGCTTATAAATCAGACGCCCACATTATGAGTATATGCAAATATTGCAAAGATGCATTGTGCATTAAAAGCACACCTACATCTACAAAGTCACTCTCTCTCACACACACGAACATGGACACACACACTCTCTCGTGCACACACACTCCATCTTTCTCTCTCATGCGCAAACACACTGACGCGCATACACACAAACACACACACACAGGCACTCACACACACAGGCACTCACAGGCACTCACACACACACACACACACACACACAAGCACACACACACACAGCAAAAAGGAAGAACCAGTAAGCGGGGGGGCCCAGAATATAAATGGCCTTTTTCATTTTCCATTTGCCACACTGGGGGGGTGTCAGGGAGGGAGTGACTGCCAAAGCTTCCACCTTTCCCTCTCGCTCTTCCTCTTTCAATGTCTCCCCCAGTGCTTGCATCCCCCCTCCTATAATCTCTCTTTCCTCACTGTCTCTGCTCCCTCCTTCCATCTCTGTCCATCTCTTCTTCTCTATGTCTTCCTCAGTTGGTCGGCGTGTCTCTGTTTCTGGGTGTGATGGGAGTTCTGTGCAGGAGAAAAGCTTCAGCTGGGCAGACTGAGCAGCTCTGTATTTTTTTAAAAACGCTCAGAGTAAGGCAAGCTTTGCAGTCCCTTATCTATTCTGTGCATATTTAAAGGAATATTCAGAGTGCCTGGAGCCTTTTGCCTCCTGGAACAATGTATCCTATTTATTCAACAGCCTAAGAAACAGAGCTTCGGTGCCGTTTATGAACTCCGCGGTTCACTCCTAAGTGGGTTAGCAGCGAGGTGAACACAGCATAGTTGTTTTAATGCAGACTTCTTACCCTCGGGCTGATACTTGATAATACAGCAATAAATATAGGCCTATATATGAAACTACGCAAAGACCACATGGACACTTTCTCAGAAGGCTCCTTGTCAAATAATATTGATTTAATCTCTTTTACTATTGTCATCCGCGCGATTTCGCGCAGTTCTGAGAAAGATCTGTGGCTCCCCGGCCGGTCTCTGTTTGTTATAATTCTGCGGTTGTGCGCGCGCGATGTAATTCCTATAAGTGCTCCCTGCTCACACGCCACTTGCGGTAATCACACACTACCGGCTCACCTCGCAAAGCTCGAGCGGCGGAGCCAAGTGCTGGTCTGCCCGCGGTCGCAACAGACTATCGCTCTCCAGGGTGTTTTACGTAGCAGGTTTTTCATTTGGGACAGGTGATTAAATTGAAAGCGTGAACTTAATTAGCATTTTTTAAAACTATGGACGTGTGTTATTTTAACACCGATGTGACCTTGTCCAGAATGTTTTCTGGACAATTGGTTCTCTTTTATTTTAGATATTAATCCGGAGCGACAGCCATACACGCAAGAGCAGTGATGGCCCCGCTGCTATTTATTCCAGTAAATGGACTATGAGGTAAGATTTAATGATATGGATAGTAAGCGGGTTCATTTGCATAATAACTATATATTTAATGTTTACGCTCAGCGGTGACTCTAGTCAGGACACGCTCCCCATACAGATTAATATCGGTGCAGTACTCCACTTTATGTATTTCACTGTGTTTATCGTAGGGTTTTAATGTTATTGTTGAGGCGCTATATTGGCAATTCTTCGGCAAACAACATATTTACACAGCGCCACCACCCACGAGTCATATAACCCATGGCTAAAAGTAAGGTGACGCATCATATCACATCTCCTTTATCCGCTCTCTCTCTCTCTCTCTCTCTCTCTCTCTCACTCACTGTCACACACGCGCGCGCACACACAGACACACACAAACGTTCGCTCACTCCAGCACCGATGAGTGAATGCACGCGGATCGCTGTCCCTTATCAGGATTAGCACTCCATACTGTTGACATCTGTTAGACCAGTGGTGAGTGACAGCGCTTTTACTGAACTCCGTACACCGCTCACACAATTTTCAGATTCGTCACTGTCGCATTCCTTATTGTGAAATCCTAAAGAACAACTATTGCTCTTTCGATACGTGTGTGTTCCCATTTAAGTATTGAAGTAACTTTTCTCAATATGTATTAAATTCGATCCGTAGCTGCTTAGATTCACTAGTTGTACAGTCGGAAACCGCAACCGGGTTTGTTTGTAACATTGTGTTATATGTGCAATCTAATAATTTGTTTTGGTGTCCACGCGTATTGAATTGCATTGGAGATGGCGACAGTATTTAGTGGATCGGTTAGAAAGTGTACCCTCGCCGACTGCGTGCTTTCCCGTTCGGAAGCGTTACCTGTTCAAATGGAGCGAGCGACTGAAACGCTCACGTGGAGTCCAAATATTAAATGGACAGCTATCTCCCATTCACACTTTTAGCCACTGAAAGCCGACCTATTTGGACTAGTAGCCTATATAATGCGTTACTTATTTTGTGTGTCATCAACTTCAAAAACAGTTTGAGAATCCAATCGTTATTTATTTTTTATTATATCATTGCCGATTGCCAGCTATGTTTCATGCAAAAGTTTAGCTTTTTATTCCGCCGTTCGGAGTGAGGCAGTGGCAAAATCTTACAAGAGGCAAGAATCTGTCAAGTTCTTTATCTAACGCACCAATGTATCTTTCTGTTCAAGTATTCCGATATTATCGGAAGACCGTGCCGTATTGATTGTGCATGGTCATAGGGGTCATCTCAGCCAGATTACCCACAGAAGCGTGTATGTGTGTGTGTGTGTGTGCGCGCGCGCGCGGGTGTGTGTGTGTGTGTGCATTTACTTATGGAATTATGATGACCATTGGGAGCCTTGCTAAATCAAAATTGTCAAAGCAAAAAATAAATAAATAAATAAATTCAGGGACCGTCAGGGACCATGAGCAGGTTGATTAAAGTATAATAAACCCATTTACTGTGCAGAACTGGAGCCTTGAGTGTGTGGCTGAGGTTGACAGCCGGAGCAAATGTGCATATCTCCTAAACTCAGCCACTGGACCCTGTGTTATACTGCCGTGAAGTGCACTGGCTGTGAAATGGTATATCTAAACTTGAATTTCGTGGTGTTATCCATTGATTGGAGAACACTTTTCATGCCAATAGACTGGAAAGCCTAACACAGTCAGGCGAGTGTATACAAACAACTGTCTGTATGAAAATCTGTATTTGTGTGTGTGTGCGTGCGTGCGTGCGTGCGTGCATGTGTGCTTGCGTGCGTGTGTGTGTGAAAATGAGAGAGAGAGTGAGGGAGACAGCAAGCAAGCAAGTCCACAAGTAACCCAAATGATAAACAGTACAAATCAGAACCGCTCAGCACTGGAGTTATCAGCAGGGTTGGCTGATTGCTGTGTCCTGTATTGAAGTATCTGCACACATGCGCCCCTCTCTTATGGAGAATGATCTATGGCTGTTGCGCGACAGCAGACGGAACATATGCATTATTCCGACCCTGGAAATTTAGGACGCATATTAGTCCAGTACTCCGCAGCACAGAGTGCATCATTAGCATTACTCCCAGACATTACAGCTGACGTGCAGCAAATAACCATTCATCAGCATCTCCTTCTGATAGTTTGTATTGCAGTATGTGTATCCAGCCGAGGCGACACACAGCAATGTTAAAAAGTGTGCGAGTCACAGAGCGAATCTGAATGAATTGATTAATGTGTGTGTGTGTGTGTGCGTGCGTGCGTGCGTGCGTGTGTGAGTGTGTGTGTGTGTGTGTGTGCGTGCGTGCGTGCGTGCGTGCGTGTGTGAGTGTGTGTGTGTGTGGGAATGTGATTTTTTTACGTGTGTGTATGTCAGAGCGTGACTGAATTCATGTGTGTGTGTAAGGGGGGGAGGTGGGTGAGAGAAGATGGGGAGATGTGATGGATGATGAGGTGGATGGAGAATGACACTCTCCTTAGGAATGCCTCTCCTTCATCTGCACCCCCACCCCCCCACCCCAGCTCTGAGGAAACCCGCTCTGGGGGAAGAGCAGGTGTGTTGTGTTCTCTCCATTCCTAGTGTCATTCCATGAGTAGGTGTTTGGTTGGTTTGTGTGTGTTGGGTGGGGGGGGGGGCGGTGTCATTGTTTTTATTACACTTTCTCTTCTGGTTTCTTTTGTCTTTTTTTCCCTCTCCCTTATTTTGCATTGCTGTCTGTCTCTGTTCATTCAGTCTGCCCCTCCATTGGGTCTGTGAGCACCGCTGTTGCTTTTTCAGTGTTTCTTTTCACATTGAAACATAGATTGTACCATAGAGGGTAGGTTTGTTCACTCAGACAACAACCATAGAAATAACTGTCACAAAAAATTATGAAGGGTCGGAGGAGGGTGGAGAAAGATGGATGCTGTAATGACTCCGTATCCGCGTACACACATAAACGTGTGCACACGGGTGTATAATACAGACATTAACGCAGACTCTGTACGAGCTGTGATATCGGTTAAACACATCAGATATGAACCTGATTCCTTCTCTAGAGTTGCTAGGCATCAATTTTCTGGAATTGCTACTTCTGTGCACGGGGTGAAACAGGTTCTTCTCCACTTTTATCGAGACTAACACCACCAACCACCACCCTCCCCTATCCCTGCCCCTTCCCCAAAACATCTCATCCCTCCTTCTCTGCAAAAGTACGACAGGGGGAAGGGGGAGAGTTTAGGAAAGACGGTGTACATTCAGTGCATTGACCCCTCCCAGCGCGGTGCTGAACCTGCCTTTGTCAGCTCCCCCTCAGCCTCTCCCGGGCACTGAGGCATTGTGGGCCGGGTGCAGGACGCTGTCATTCAGGCTGGCTGACTCACGCAGGGCGTGGAGGAGGGAGGCGGGGGTTCGAGGGAGTTCACCCGGTTCTGTGTGCCGCACGGAGGCCTGGCTGGCACAGGGACTCCGGGTCCACAGACGTCCTGTCATCTCAGTCTGGCTTTGATTGCTCTCCCTGTGCCCCTCTTTCAGTCCCAGTGTCTCAAGAATCAATGCAGCCAGTGTCAGAAATCAATCCGAACCGTCTCATTCTTCCGAAAGAGAAAGAAAAGAAAGAAGAATATTACGAGAGCGTCATGAAGTGACAATGCCTTTTGTCATCTTTCAGCATTTTAATCATGGATCTCATCTTCTCTCTGACACCCCCTACCCCACCCCGTCCCACCCCGTCCCACCCCACCCCCCACACAGGACAGGAAGCGCTCCGGGTGAGGAGTATCAGAGAGGAGGAAGAGGAGCAGTGGGATAAAGGGTTCGTCCAGCCTGACTCTCCCGCGTCGGCGCAGCGGCGGCTCGGTTAGCAGAGGACTCTGAGCGCAGCCCCCCGGATCGGCGCGCATGGCCCGGTTCTGAGCCCCTCAGCCCCCGCGCAGACCCCCTTCCTCTCTGCCGGCGGAGCGCCGGAGCGCGCGGCCGCCATGGAGAAGACGTACTCCCTGACGGCGCACTACGACGAGTTCCAGGAGGTGAAGTACGGCGGCCGGTACAGCAGCGGCACGCTCAGCAACGGCCTGACCCTGCACCTGGGGGGCGGGGTCGACGGGGGAGGCGGCGGCGGCGGGCGGGGCCGGGGAGGGAGCGCGCGCAGCAAGGAGCAGGGGGGCGGCGGCGGCCTGCCGCGCTGGAGCCGCAGGGAGGTGTGCCTGCTGTCGGGCCTGGTGTTCGCGGCGGGCCTGTGCGTGATCCTGGGCAGCATGCTGACGCTCAAGTACCTGTCCCTGGAGCAGGAGGGGCACTGCCGCGAGGACTGCCAGCGCAAGAAGGCCCTGCTCAAGGCCTCCCGCTTCATCTCGGCCAACATCGACCCCACCATCGACCCCTGCGACGACTTCTACTCCTTCGCCTGCGGGGGCTGGCTGCGTCGCCACGGGATACCCGAGGACAAGCTGAGCTACGGCATCATCACGGCCATCGGCGAGCAGAACGAGGAGAAGCTGCGGCGCCTCCTGCTGCAGCCCGTGCGCCGGCGCGGCCCCGACTCGGCCGAGCGCAAGGTGAAGGAGTTCTACCGCTCCTGCGTGGACCTGCAGGAGATCGACCGGCTGGGCTCCGGCCCCATGACCGCGGTCATCGAGAGCTGCGGGGGCTGGGACCTGGCCGAGGCGCCCCCCGGTGGGGCCGGCTGGGAGAGCAGCGAGGCCCCCCAGCGCCCCGATTTCAACGAGATGCTGTACAGGACCCAGGGAGTGTACAGCACCGCCGTCTTCTTCTCCCTCACCGTCAACGTGGACGACAAGAACTCCTCCCGCAACGCCATCCGGGTGAGGAGGGCTCTCAGCTCAGCGTGCTGCGAGGGGTTACGGGGTCTAGCTGGGTGGGGGTGGGCATGGGGCACCCTGGCTTTGTCAGTGTGTCTTAAGTCAGGCTATTCGTAATGTGTAACGTGGGCTCTTTGCGGTGAGCAGCTTGGTGTTAGCATGGTGAGTGTTTGTTTGGACAGCTGTATAATCAGTGTGCATTTATTTGTGTCAGATTGTATCTCTGTTTCGCTGTTTCTGTCATTCTGGAAACCAGTATGTGTGTGTGTGTGTGTGTGTGTGTGCGCGCGTGCGTGTATGCCGGTGGGTCTCTGTGTTAGTTAATATGAATGTCTTGGTCTCTGTGTGTGTTTATCCGTGTGTGCCTGTCTTCGGTGTTCCTGTGTATCTTTGTGTGTATCAGTATGTCACTGTCTATGTGTGCATGTACCTGCACTAGTGTGTGTGCGTGCGCGTGTGTGTGGCTCCTCTCTGTTATAGTGTGTTTGGCTCTGTTTATAGCAGCATGTTTGTCTTTGTCTCAGTGGGTATTTATAAATTTGTATCTATCTGCATGTGCATGCTTGTGTATGCATAACTCCGTGTATGTGTCAGTGTTTGATTTAGTACGTGTGCTTTTTTGTCTGTGTGTTTGTGTGTGCTACTGTGTGTGTGTGTGTGTGTGTCTGCGCACACGCGCGTCTGTGTTTCCATGTGTTCGTATGTGTGCGCGGTTGTGTGTGTGTGTGTCTGCGCACACGCGCATCAGTGTTTCCGTGTGTTCGTATGTGTGCGCGGTTGTGTGTGTGTGTGCGTGTGTGCGTGTGTGTCTGCGCACACGCGCGTCTGTGTTTCCGTGTGTTCGTATGTGTGCGCGGTGTGTGTGTGTGCACGGTTGTGTGTGTGTGTGCGTGTGTGTCTGCGCACACGCGCGTCTGTGTTTCCGTGTGTTCGTATGTGTGCGCGGTTGTGTGTGTGTGTGTGTGTGTGTGTGTGTCTGCGCACACGCGCGTCTGTGTTTCCGTGTGTTCGTATGTGTGTGTGTGCGCGGTTGTGTGTGTGTGTGTGTGCGTCTGTGTCTGCGCACACGCGGGTCTGTGTTTCCGTGTGTTCGTATGTGTGCGCGGTTGTGTGTGTGTGTGTGTGTGTGCATGTGTGTCTGCGCACACGCGCGTCTGTGTTTCCGTGTGTTCGTATGTGTGCGCGGTTGTGTGTGTGTGTGTGTGTGCGTGTGTGTCTGCGCACACGCGCGTCTGTGTTTCCGTGTGTTCGTATGTGTGCGCGGTTGTGTGTGTGTGTGTGTGTGTGTGTGTGTCTGCGCACACGCGCGTCTGTGTTTCCGTGTGTTCGTATGTGTGCGCGGTTGTGTGTGAAAGATGATAGAGACTCTCTCCAGCTCCTAACAGCTCTGCCACAGTCAGGCATCAGTGAGAATAATGGGGCGTGACAGAGCCCGGCTGCTCCCTGGGGCCCTGCCTGGGAAAACACAGAGAGATTGATGTGCCTGTGGGAGGTGGGGGCCCCATCCCCCACCCACCACCAATTATCATCCCCCCACCCCCCAACCCCCCACCCTGCTGACCTCCGCTCCTCTTCAGGCCAACTTTCAAAGTGACACCAAAGTTACAAAACCTTTGCCACACTCCCCCCCCCCCCCAAAGAACTTGTACTTCCTCACTCAACACTTCTCCATTGTGTGTTGTGTGTGTTTTTAAACACATTCCTCTGAAAGCTATAAATACTTGGTCCTTTCTGATTAAAATAGGCACATAGATACATACTTGACCTATATAGTCATTATTATGTTTATTTAATTAGCATGAATTCAAATAGGTAAATGTGACATGAATAAAACGTATAGCTGAGAGAGAGTGTGTTTGGTTGGATATCACGAGAACAAACCAAGCAGATAAGCCTGAGGTGGATGTCTGATAAGTACTTGGTCCATTTATCTAAACCATAGATTTACATTTTTCAAAAAGCAGCTCTTGCTGACCCTTAGGTACTCATTTTTTTAAAATCGGAACTTCTGAAACTGTTTTTAGAAAACTCCCAGAAAGGTGTGTTTTAGGAGGTCCTTATTTTAAGAAAATGGAAGGTTTTGGTTGACTTTGTGTGAATTGAGGGAACATTCCAGAAGCATTGAGAGGGCATTATAACCACATGTGGAGCTGGTCTGACTGTTCATGTCCTGCAGATCGATCAGGAGGGTCTGACATTGCCTGAGAGGACTCTCTACCTGGGACAGGATGAAGATAGCGTAAAGGTAC